>NC_056725.1:1098364960-1098390121 GCF_019279795.1 Protopterus annectens | reverse complement strand
TTCCAAAAAATAACAAGGATTTTTGGTTTTTCTTTTTTTTTACAGAGAAAGGAGAAAAAGATACAGTAACAAACAGTAAATGCTATAAAACGGCTAGTGCACTTGAGTGAGTTAGCCTAACACTTAAATTAAACAAAAAATAACTTTTTAAAGTGCTAACAGTATAAATTCAACACAAGTACAGTAGAAACAGTATGCAGAGCTGTTTTTTAAGCAAAATGCAGTCAAGATGTAGTAATTTAAGTGAAAGCCAGAAAAAATACTTATAAATCCAGGAAAGTCACTCTTTCACTCTCTGCTGCTTGTAGAACTCTGCAGGACACCACGAGGAGCTATGCTGAGTCTTTTACAAGTGAAAAAGCACGCAAAAGCGGGCTTTATAGCAGGGGGTTAAAAAGAGCCAGGAATTGACCCAAATTGGCCAATAAACTACAAGTTGCTGGGCTGGAACCAATCCTCTAGGGACAAATAGGTTGCTCAGTGCTCCCCACTCCCACTGGTGAACAAAGAAGCTTCCTCTTATCCAAATAAGGATATGGATAGCACAGGAACTAAGACAAAGCCCAGAGATCAGCAAAATCTGAAGACTGGACTATTCTAGTTCAGAAAAGCGGGAAAACAAGGATATTTTTTTGTTTTTTTTTTATTTTTTTTACAGAGAAAGGAGAAAAAGATACAGTAACAAACAGTAAATGCTATAAAATGGCTAGCGCACTTGAGTGAGTTAGCCTAACACTTAAATTAAACAAAAAATAACTTTTTAAAGTGCTAACAGTATAAATTCAACACAAGTACAGTAGAAACAGTATGCAGAGCTGTTTTTTAAGCAAAATGCAGTCAAGATGTAGTAATTTAAGTGAAAGCCAGAAAAAATACTTATAAATCCAGGAAAGTCACTCTTTCACTCTCTGCTGCTTGTAGAACTCTGCAGGACACCACGAGGAGCTATGCTGAGTCTTTTACAAGTGAAAAAGCACGCAAAAGCGGGCTTTATAGCAGGGGGTTAAAAAGAGCCAGGAATTGACCCAAATTGGCCAATAAACTACAAGTTGCTGGGCTGGAACCAATCCTCTAGGGACAAATAGGTTGCTCAGTGCTCCCCACTCCCACTGCTGAAAGCCCGAAAAAATACTTATAAATCCAGGAAAGTCACTCTTTCACTCTCTGCTGCTTGTAGAACTTTGCAGGACACCACGAGGAGCTGTGCTGAGTCTTTTACAAGTGAAAACCGTGCAAAAGCGGGCCTTATAGCAGGGGGTTGAAAAGAGCCAGGAATTGACCCAAAATGGCCAATAAACTACAAGTTGCTGGGCTGGAACCAATCCTCTAGGGACAAATAGGTTGCTCAGTGCTCCCCACTCCCACTGGTGAACAAAGAAGCTTCCTCTTATCCAAATAAGGATATGGATAGCACAGGAACTAAGTCAAAGCCCAGAGATCAGCAAAATCTGAAGACTGGACTATTCTAGTTCAGAAAAGTGGGAAAACAAGGTTATTTTTTTTGTTTTTTTTTACAGAGAAAGGAGAAAAAGATACAGTAACAAACAGTAAATGCTATAAAACGGCTAGCGCACTTGAGTGAGTTAGCCTAACAATTAAATTAAACAAAAAATAACTTTTTAAAGTGCTAACAGTATAAATTCAACACAAGTACAGTAGAAACAATATGCAGAGCTGTTTTTTAAGCGAAATGCAGTCGAGATGCAGTAATTTAAGTGAAAGCCAGAAAAAATACTTATAAATCCAGGAAAGTCACTCTTTCACTCTCTGCTGCTTGTAGAACTCTGCAGGACACCATGAGGAGCTGTGCTGAGTCTTTTATAAGTGAAAAAGCGTGCAAAAGCGGGCTTTATAGCAGGGGGTTGAAAAGAGCCAGGAATTGACCCAAAATGGCCAATAAACTACAAGTTGCTGGGCTGGAACCAATCCTCTAGGGACAAATAGGTTGCTCAGTGCTCCCCACTCCCACTGGTGAACAAAGAAGCTTCCTCTTATCCAAATAAGGATATGGATAGCACAGGAACTAAGACAAAGCCCAGAGATCAGCAAAATCTGAAGTCTGGACTATTCTAGTTCAGAAAAGCGGGAAAACAAGGATATTTTTTTGTTTTTTTTATGTTTTTTTTACAGAGAAAGGAGAAAAAGATACAGTAACAAACAGTAAATGCTATAAAACGGCTAGCGCACTTGAGTGAGTTAGCCTAACACTTAAATTAAACAACAAATAACTTTTTAAAGTGCTAACAGTATAAATTTAACACAAGTACAGTAGAAACAATATGCAGAGCTGTTTTTTAAGTGAAATGCAGTCGAGATGCAGTAATTTAAGTGAAAGCCAGAAAAAATACTTATAAATCCAGGAAAGTCACTCTTTCACTCTCTGCTGCTTGTAGAACTCTGCAGGACACCACAAGGAGCTGTGCTGAGTCTTTAAAACCTATGATCTGTACTCTAGTGATATGCCTCTAGTCTGCATGATAGATCCGAATACAAAATGAAATGGAAGCCAACAGAGTACCTGAAATACCAGTACAGTCATAGCAAATGTTTACAGTTGTCAGGTATGACCCCCCCCCCCTCCCCAGTCCTGTGTAGAAATGCAATAACATGTACGTCTGGGTTTAAAAACAGTAGAGCACAGATTACCTGAGCTGGCCCAATTTACAGGATAGATTGTTGCATGTGTACAATATGCAGGGATCTGTGTGTTAGGTTGCTGTGTGTTGTATATTGTGTGGAAGTGGTCAGCATGTCGGCAATGAGGGCTGTGTCTCGGTGGCCTATGGCCAGTACTGTTGATGACAGGGCCATGTTCTGACAACTGCAGTGCCAACTACAATGCATCCCAGCAAGACCCAATTCAGCAGTCATCCATACTCACTGTTCAGATGTCAATATCTCTCACCATCTGAAAGATGGACATGCCATGAATGTGGGCCCAGACATACACACAGTACACAGATGGAAGTACCCTAGACAGAGTACATAAAATATAACTGTCAACTGCACACACCTTTGGAATTGTACATACAGGTTAGCAGCACATTAGTTGTCTGTGTAGTATGGAATACTGATGCAGTCTGGCCAATCAGTGGCAGACTATAAAAAGCACAGTTATGAAGTAATGAGAGACTGCCTACATCCCCGCACAAGGCAGCATAAGGGGAATGTCCCAGGTATATCTGTGAGTCAGCTGCAAGAAGCTTCCATATCAGACATGCACTCAACGTACCCCACCATCAGCCACAGGTTTATCACAAGTCATATCCTTGCTGTTGGGAATGAGTACAGTATGACCCAACTTCTGTATGAGAATACCAACAGAATGGAGCATGCTGAAGAGGTGTCCCATGCAGGTGTGTTCCTAGCTGTAAGCAGCACCCTGCCAGCATCCAGACCAATGGATTAATATGGACAGGAACTATTGCCATTAACACCTCGCACACTTACCCTGTCACCCCAGGAAAATCTAGCAGCTCGCAGCCTGGAACTGTAGGAGTGACAGAATACACTGGCCTGCTACAGATGACCTGCATCACTACCAAATGCCCTACAGTCCTCTGTCAAAGGCCTGTGCCTCACCTGTGCTGCCAATGTATGTTCTCATGGGGTCCCAACATAACACAGTTCACAGAACACAAATGCAAGGCCATGTCGACAAATCCCAGTAGCATGCCCACCATGTCCTACTGCATGAACTGTGGACTAACCCCTAAATACCGCTGGGATGAAGGGACCACTCTATGGAAACTTCTCAGATATCACTTGCATAATGTTAGGTAGAGGATAGAATAACAGAGTGGGGGGGGTGTAGAAGCATGGACACCATGGAGCATGTTAAGTCTGAAACTCTGATGTGTGCCCATACTACCCCTGCCTGCAAATCCTGTAATGGGTGGCTACAAACCTGCTTGTAAACCACAATGTGAATGGGAACTGACCATATATATGAGCCCTGCCTCTGGGTAACCTGGGTGAATCTGTACAGCTGAGAGGTATGGCCACAGCAGGATATGGCCATTCTGTTATGTCAATAGATGTTCAAGCAAGGGATCCTGAGCCACCACAGTACCAGGGTGCTTGACCATTTACACAGACCCATCAGCAAGTGTCTGCAGCTACCCCTCCAGAATGGCATGAGTGTGCAAGAATATGTAGGCTGCAGACTGCAATACTGGACACAGCTTCATTCATCTTGTATTTCCCAGGAAATAACTGTGGGCAAATAAGTATATCTGTCAGTAGTTGATGACATAATACATCACAATGTAAAACAGTACATATGTTTGAATAGCTCTGCTAACACCAACCATGTAACACAAGCAGCACAGACACAATAGTTTCAGTCTTCTTCTTCTTTTCCCAGTTAGGGGTAACCCCAGCAGAACTCTGGTCCGCTAATGACTGGCAGTAGATTTTTACAGTGCCGAGGTGCCAGCCCAATGCCCAACCTTTAACAAAGGCACGACCATTCACGCATGTCTTTTGAACGCCACTCGCCCATGGGGAGGACATGCAGACTCCAAACAGAAGGTACTCCAGCCAAGAATCGAACGGGAGAACCTCTAGCTGTGAGGTGACAATGCTACCGCTGCACCACTGGCACAATAGTTACAGTATCCCACTATATTTTTCCCATTGTGACTCCATATTGTCAGCCTATCTTCAGATATCCTGCAGAAACAGGTTGCTATCTGTAGGTGTAGAACACAAAATCCTGGACTGGAGTCCAACCTACCTGGAATGGATTCACACACTCAGTACAGAAGGTAATACTGGGCATGCTCCTACACTTAGAGAAATGAAGCCCATGTCTGACAACAACAGGGGACTATACATATCTGTCAGTCGCAGATGTTTGTGCACACACACACCACATTACACACCATTCATACTTTGCACATACATTGGATAGCAATACTCACACATATCCAAGGCCAACAAACTATAATAGGTCAAAAATACACACACAGATATGTGGGGAAAAGAGAGACAGACAGTGACAGAAAGATTTCCATCATGAGCCCTGTCTCACCCACCACACATCCAATTGCCCAATATCACATGATGTGCCAGCGTCAATCACTGAAGGTGTAGAACAGCTGGTGGTCATTTTTCAGTGTAACACTGTTACTGAAAGTTGAGGGGAGTTTAGCAGTTTATCTGGAACAGTTTTATAAATCAACAAACACAAGCTTCCTAGATACTTACAAGGCATGTCGCCCAGGACACCATTGATGACCCTAGCCCAAACTCCAATTTGCTGTGTAGCATTATCTAGTGTGCAGCAATATCTAGGTAAGTGACTCGCTCAAAGTCACACAGTAGGGAAACTGAGGGAGAGAGAATCAAACCACAGATTATAGGAAACAACTTGGTAACAACACATAGCCTTTATCTGCTGTGCTGCCAGATTGTGACAGCAATGACATTATTGTGTTGCTTGCAGGTCAGTGTGCTGCCACATTGTGAAAGTGAAGATATTGTTGTGTTGCAGACCAGTGTTCAGTCATAGATTAACTGCATTTGCACTTGGTTGCTGCATGCTTTCTTTAAGATAGACTGCTGTTTGGGGGAACATTTTGTATATATGAGGGAGTGCAGCAGCCGTATTAGACATTAGAGTGCAAATTAAAGAAGCTAGCTAAACCCCTGGTTCACAAATGTCACATGTTACATATGGGCTGTCATTAGCATAGCACATGTAATTCACATGTAATTCAGATATAAAGAAATATTTTGTTTACCTTTTTTCAGAGGATGATTCTTTATATATGCATATTTGTTTGTTTGCTAACCAGGTAAGTAGACTGCTCCTTAGACCCTTTTAGCTATAACTTGGACCAAGATAGACAGATAGAACAAATTAAAAGCAGCTTTATTTGTGTGCAGTTACAGATGCAAAATAAAATACCTACAAAAGACAGGCTGCAAGCCATAATGACAATTTATTTATTATTGGCATTTGTTTAACGGGAAAGTATGACTATGCCACACTCTTTTTCAGTGGAGAAAAACTCCATTTAAATTTCACCTGACAATATACTGATGTCATAGTTTGCAAATAATTACTCTGCCAAGTTTTTGGTTTTAGATACTTTTAAAACCTTTGAATACATTGTGATGTCTCTGACTGGCTTTTGTTTTCTATTACACTGCAAGTAATTGCATCTAGTCTAAATAACTGGTCTTTTAAATGTTTATCAGACTTTGTCATTTTCAAGTCATTCTTTTCAGGACATAAAGTCCTGATCTTACTCCAGATGTTATTTTACTTCAATTCCTACACCGCTGACCTGTGAAGATAATAAAAATGCACCTATTACTGGAACCACTGGTTTTTCAACCTGGTTTCATTAAACAAATACCTCTTTTACCACAATCTTTCCATTACTCATGTATATGATACCATCCTATATCTCTATGTTGAAATGGCTGTCATTGTAATTTTTTTTATCCAGTAGTATAAAGTATACAGTATGAAACTATGAATCACAGGCCTGGTAGCCAAGAGTTCTCCATGAGGTTACAACTGCATAACTCATGGAGAACTACAGCTGTGTTAAAAATGAAAAGCAATGAAAAGGAAGTGGGCACATGTCAAGTTCTTCCCTCTCACCAAGCAGCACTTTAAAAAAAAATCAGAAGAAACTCAACTCTAGCAGGTATAGTGCAACTTGTAACAAATAAAACAAAATAAGTCATGCAAGGTATAAAGGATTAATTATTATACAGATCTTCCTTTCCCATAAAATGTATAAAAATGCCATTACCATGTGTGATTTCTAAGAATAACGGTGTCATTGTTTTTTGAGTCTGAATGTAATATCTATAGAGCTACACTTAAGCCTTGAGAAACCTGCAGCAAACAAGCTAAAACTATCCCCGGGATTCAGCAAGCTCTGCACGGTGTGCAGGAATAGTGCAAGAGCTGCTGCACGCAATATGGCCGATGAGCGATCCAGGAACGAGCTTCTGGGACATGCACGAGCGCTCCTACACTATTCCAGCACGGACACAGCTCCTGTATGCTAATTACCCCATTTTCTGGTAAAAAAACGTGCAAATGTGGTGAATTAGTGATCCAGGAAGCAGGCAGGCATCTTTGCAGGAATAGTGTAACCTGCAGAAATGTATTTGGTTACTAACTTGCAAATTACAAAACTGAGGCATGACAGCTTCAAAGAAAGCATATATTCAATGTAGTAAACATGCCAATGGCCAAATATATGGCCATTGGCATGGGAAATAGTTGCAAAATTATAAAAAATAACTTTTATTTTTTTTGGCTGATTTTGTCCGTTTAAGCATAGGGCAGTGGTGCGCAAACAAGATTTGCCTGAAAATAATGAAAAAAGTTGGAAATAAACTTTTAAACCAAAATCAGCATTCTGCCATAATAGTCAATGGCATGCATAAGACAACAATCCCATGGGATAGTGGTTGCTAAGGGGGAAGGCTGAGTGTCAGTTTTGTAACCGTGCATTAGCATTAAGTTTTATGCAAATGACGGGGATTAATGCTGAATCACAGATTTCCCCTCAGTGTTAGCTTGCACCCAACTGTGTAGGTGCAGCAGCACCATGGTATAAGCATATGAGGTAGATGACTACATAAGGGGGAGTGTCATGCATGCTGTAAGCTTATTCGAGTTCTGTCGCCCATGTTTGTCCTTAGCTAAGCACAGCTAAGGAAGAAGGGTGTCTGAGGCTGCCTAGCAGTGTTCACATTGCCCAAACGGGTGTGCATGCCATGCACCAGGTTTTAAATAAAAAAAAAAAAAAAACCAGGACATAGCAGCTATGTTCACATCTGAACACTGGGTATGAGTGACGCACCTCGGGGCTTAAATGGGAAGGCAATGGGAAGGGAAAACAGCAGTAGGAAGGCGCTCAAGGAGAACTAGCATAGCTGGCAGGTGAAATGTATCAGAATCAGACAATTTCACAGGCAGCAGCCCAACCCAGCACAGCACACAACTATAAACTATGCAAACACCTTTCACTCTGTTTTTTTCCCACAAACTCTACACCACCAGTGTACACAGATAGGGACATTTTACCTAACAAAACTAACAAAATGATAGGAGCTGCTGTCACTCTCATACATCAATATGTGGAAGAGGCTGAGGGTGGTGAGGATGAGAATGCTGATGACCAACCCACAGTGAGGTGAAGGAGAAAAGTGTACAGACCCAGGGTAACCTACCAGGGGCTACATGAGCTGGAGATAGTGGAGTGCTACAGGGTGGACAAGGACATTCTACAGCAAATTGTAGAGCTGTGCTGGCCACGCCTCATACACAGAACCAATAGAGGGGAACCCATCCCAGTGGATACCAACTTATGTGTAGGCTTAAGAATACTAGCCATAGGTACCTTCCAAAGTTCAACAGGGGATATCATGGGGATCTCGCAGGCATCAGCATCCAGGGTACTCCACCAGTTCCTGGTTGCCATGTCAGCACATGCCAGTGAGCACATATATTTCCTCAACACCCATGAGGTGTTGACCAGCTATGTGCACCTCTTCCACCAAATAGCAGAATACCCTGAGGTACTGGGTGCTATAGACTGCATGCACATACACATCAAAGCACCACCTGGTGAGTGGGGTAGGGTCTACATAAACCGCAAGGGCTTCCCCTCCATCAACTGCCAGGTCATGTGCGATGCCCAGGGCATTATCATAAATGTGTGTGCTGGCAGCCCTGGAAGCTATCACGATTCCCACATCTGGCATATGACACAGCTGTACCAGAGATTTGAAAGTGGGGACATCCAATATGGCCACCTAGTGGGGGGATGCTGGCTACGCACTGGAGCCATGGCTGATGACCCCCATCATAAATGCACACATACCCAAACAAGAACTCCATAATGAGGCATACGCACAAACCAGAGTCATAATAGAGCATGTGTTTGGATTGCTTAAGTCACAGTTCTGGTGCCTGGACATATCCAATGGAGCCTTGCAGTACACTCCAGCTACATGTACACAACTTTTCTTTGTATGTACTATGCTACACAATATGATCCTGCAGAAACAGCTGCAGTGCAGCAGGAACAGCATGGATCCGGTTCACACAGCCCCCCACCATTGCCAAGGCCAGCACAGGCATAGAGTAACTTAGAGGAGGAACAATCTGAGCCTGCCCATGTAGGCAGAAGGAGGCATGCCCAGTATGCCCAGATTTTGGCAAAGAAGCAACACATAGCAAATGCACTGACGTGGCAGGGGCCCAGGGAATGACACCACTCTCTGACTCGCACATACAGTAAAAGGGATGCCAAACATGACACTACCTGGGCTTTACCATGTATAGAGAGTGTACTATGTGCTCCGACATAGTCAGCCCTCCAGCACCATCCTCAATACTGACACAGCCACAAGGTTAGTCACTCTTCCTATCAATTGCTGAATGGAGTAGCATGTTCTGCTAGTTGTAGCTATGATATGGCTGTGAGTATGCAAGACAATCGGGTGGCTGAATGGGATGGCAGCAGATAATGGACACCTATATGGGCAGCATGAAATCCATAACAAATAGTGCTGTCAACAAATTAGGCAGTACTAGACAAGGTGACAAATACCACTGAAGTACATGTTGTGGCCCAAATATGTGTCCATAGGGCACACACATGCATGTCAGTGAGGCTCACATACCCAACAACAGCCTCAGCCAGCAGGACAGGTGTAGATGACCATAAAAAAAGGCTGCGCTAAGGCCTCCAATTGATGGCAATGGAGAAAAGCCTCCCTCCAGACCTATACAGACAGACTAAAACAGGTCTGGCAGTTGTATGTTAGTTCTGAAGGGTAAGAAGTCTGAAACTGAAATATAGGTCAATAAAACCTAAGATCTGTTATCTACTGATATGCCTTTATTCTGCATGATAGATCAAAATACAAAACAAAATGGAAGCCTGAAATACCAGTACAGTCATAGCAAATGTTTACAGTTGTCAGGTGTGACCCCCCCCCCAGTCCTATATAGAAATGCAGTAACATGTACGTCTTGGTTTAAAAACAGTGGGGCACAGATTACCTGAGCTGGCCCAATTTACAGGATAGATTGTTGCATGTGTATAATATGCAGGGGTTTGTGTGCTAGTTTGCTGTGTGTTGTATATTGTGTGGAAGTGGTCAGGATGTCAGCATGGAGGGCTGTGTCTCGGTGGCCTATGGCAAGTACTGTTAATGACAGGGCCATGTTCTGACAACTGCAGTGCCAACTACAATGATTCCCAGCAAGACCCAATTCAGCAGTCATCCATACTCACTGTTCAGATGTCAATATCTCTCACCATCTGAAAGATGGACATGCCATGAATGTGGGCCCAGACATACACACAGTACACAGGTGGAAGTTCCCTAGACAGAGTACATAAAATATAACTGTCAACTGCACATACCTTTGGAATTGTACATACAGGTTAGCAGCACATTAGTTGTCTGTGTAGTATGGAATACTGATGCAGTCTGGCCAATCAGTGGCAGACTACAAAAAGCACAGTTATGAAGTAATGAGAGACTGCCTATGTCCCCGCATAAGGCAGCATAAGGGGAATGTCCCAGGTATATCTGTGAGTCAGCTGCAAGAAGCTTCCATATCACACATGCACTCAACGCACCCCACCATCAGCCACAGGTTTATCACAAGTCATATCCTTGCTGTTGGGAATGAGTACAGTATGACCCCACTTCTGTATGAGAATACCCACAGAATTGAGCATGCTGAAGAAGTGTCCCATGCAGGTGTGTCCCTAGCTGTAAGCAGCACCCTGCCAGCATCCAGACCAATGGATCAATATAGACAGGAACTAGTGCCATTAACACCTTGCACACTTACCCTGTCACCCCAGGAGAATCTAGTGGCTCGCAGCCTGGGACTGCAGGAGTGACAGAATACACTGGCCTGCTACAGATGGCCTGCATCCCTACCAAATGCCCTACAGTCCTCTGTCAAAGGCTTGTGCCTCACCCGTGCTGTCAATGTATGTTCTCATGGAGTCCCAACATAACACAACCCACAGAACACAAATGCAAGGCCATGTCGACAAATCCCAGTAGCATGCCCACCATGTCCTACTGCATGAACTGTGGACTAACCCCTAAATACCACTGGGATGAAGGAACAACTATAGGGATACTTCTCAGATATCGCTTGCATAATGTTAGGTAGAGGATAGAATAACAGAGTGGGGGTGTAGAAGTATGGACACCATGGAGCATGTGAAGTCTGAAACTCTGATGTGTGCCCATAATATCCCTGCCTGCAAATCCTGTAATGGGTGGCTACAAACCTGCTTGTAAACCACAATGTGAATGGGAACTGACCAGATATATGAGCCCTGCCAGTGGGTAACCTGGGTGAATCTGTACAGCTGAGAGGTATGGCCACAACAGGATATGGCCATTCTGTTATGCCGATAGATGTACAAGCAAGGGATCCTCAGCCACCACAGTACCTGGTTGCTTGATCATTTACACAGACCTATCAGCAAGTGTCTGCAGCTACCCCTCCAGAATGGCATGAGTGTGCAAGAATATGTAGGCTGCAGACTGCAATACTGGACACAGCTTCATTCATCTTGTATTTCCCAGGAAATAACTGTGGGCAAATAAGTATATCTGTCAGTAGTTGATGATATAATACATCACAGTGTAAAACAGTACATATGTCTGAATATCTCTGCTAACACCAACCATGTAACACAAACACACAGACACAATAGTTTCAGTTTTCTTCTTTCGGCTTTTCCCAGTTAGGGGTCACCCCAGTGGAACTCTGGTCCGCTAATGATTGGCAGTAGATTTTTACAATGCTGAGGTGCCAGCCCAATGCCCAACCTTCAACGAAGGCATGCCCATTCATGCATGTCTTTCGAACGCCACTCGTCCACGGGGAGGACATGCAGACTCCACACAGAAGGCACTCCAGCTGAGAATCAAACGGGAGAACCTCTTGCTGTGATGCGACAATGCTACCGCTGCACCACCGGCACAATAGTTACAGTATCCCACTCTATTTTTCCCATTGTGACTCCATATCAGCCCATATATGTCAGCCCATCTTCAGATATCCTGTAGAAACAGGTTGCTAGCTGTAGGTGTAGAACACAAAATCCTGGACTGGAGTCCAACCTACCTGGAATGGATTCGCACACTCAGTACAGAAGGTTATACTGGGCATGCTCCTACACTTAGAGAAATGAAGCCCATGTCTGACAACAACAGGGGACTATACATATCTGTCAGTCGCAGATGTTTGTGCACACACACACCACATTGCACACCATTCATACTTGGCACATACATTGGATAGCAATACTCACACATATCCAAGGCCAACAAACTATATTAGGTCAAAAATACACACACAGATATGTGGGGAAAGGAGAGTCAGTGACAGAGAGATTTCCATCATGAGGCCTGTCCCACCCACCACACATCCAATTGGCCAATATCACATGATGTGCCAATGTCAATCACTGTAGATATTTGCTTTTGGTAGCCCTCAGCCCTATAGTGTCTGTGGTACTTGTGATAATTGTGTAACATGATAGTACAAATCAGTATTCATTTAGCATTTGTAGACCCAGTTCTGTCAAATGTAAAGCTGTGTGTGACTGAGTGTTGTGTGTATGTTTCCAGAGGAATGGTTTATGGCCCATTCACACACACTGCACTTCCCATTGCCCATGTTAGCATTCATGCTGATGTCAGTCACCTTGAAATAACCCTCTGGCTAAATCTCAGCCCTGTAAGCTCCATGGCACTTGAGATAACTGTGTGATGTTATCGTGTAACGTACTAGTTGGGTAGGAGTTCTAATCCCGGACATGGCAACTGTGTGTGTGTACCCTTGATAATACCTGATATTAAGAACATTCACACCTACTCTCGCCTCACCCCTCCTTTAGCACTGCTGTTGATATTAGTCACCTTCAAAGATACCTGTGGAGAGTTTTCCAACATTTAAGCTCCATGGTGTGTGCCATAAATGTGGAACAATGTAGTAGCAGTAACTACACAGGTATGGGTTTGAATCTCATCTGTGGCAAGAATTTGTGTGTGGAGGCATGTATGCGTGTACTTCAAAGATTTTGGTCCCATTTACATCCAGTACACATCTCAGAGCCTGACTTTAGCAGTCCTGCAGATATCATCCACCTTAGAAGTGCCTGTTGCCACTCCTAAACCATGTCAGGTCAGTGGTGCATGTGGTAAATGCGTAACATAATGGTCCATAACGATGGCTAGATAGAGGTTTGCACCTCACTCCTGGCAAAAATAAATGTGTGTTCTCTCACCCACTACATCACCCAATGCCAGTATTTACAAGGGCTGGTGATGTTCCTCACCTTAGAAGTACCTTGGGACAATATCCATCCTGTAAGCTCCATGGCATGTGTGATAAATGTGGTACACTGTTATAGCAAAGTAGGGGTTTGAATCTCAGTACTGGCAAGTGTGTCTGTCATCAGTATCCTGTGTGGAGGTTGCTGTGATTGTGTAATAACAGGATGCATTGTGGGGTGGGTTTTGCTAAATTATTATGCTGAGGACCTAGTATATGTCACAAAGTCCACCTTACAAGGACAACAGATGTCAAACATCAGAGAGGCTGGTGTAGACAATCCATAGCCATACATGTGACATTTTGGATTGATGAACAATATAGGCAACCCTTCTATTACTCCGAGAACACTCTCCACCAATGTCTCATACACAAACACACTTGGCTAAGCAAAAACCACTATGTTGATAGTCCCCTGCATATTGCCTCACAGATAGTAACCCCGGTGTGATTGTAGTGGACTTCATGCCTGTTGACCACAACAGTGCCACTGACATCAGAATGTACAGTGATGTGTTACATCTCCTGACTGAGTGTGTGTTATCCATGTAAAAGGACATGGCACCCTGTTCCATCCCCCCAGTAGGCAAATAAATGCTTACTGTGGCCCTTTTGTTATGTTCCTCACTGGACGCCTGCAACAACTGTAGAATCTGCAAATGTAACCCACAGAGGGAATACCATGCCTTATACACATGCCCTGTATGGACAGATACTACTAATTCCACTGAATAGCTGTATCATGCTGTCAATGTAGGTGCAAGCATGACATCAGTTCCATAGCCAGGTCTCACCAAATGAGGTCAGGAATGCTACATCAGAAAATAACAATCTGTCCACACAACATGCAACAGAGACCTCAAGTACACTTCCACACATCAAAGAACATGTGTGTGGGACATGTGCACAACCTACACACTGTCTATGTTATGGAATATAGATCACATACATGGGAAGCAGTGCACATCACTGGCCACCCACAATAGTAACCCAGATGAGTGGATGGTGAATGCAATACCCACCCGTGGGGACCACTCCAGGGACAACACCCCTGAGTCACACTGGAGACTATTGTCATGTGGTCTGATGCCAAGGTATTCCCTTTGCCTAGCATTGTACAGCCTTCAGGCCCATTCACCTACTACACACCTGTGAAGCAATGAACCTATGCATCTCAGTACTGGCAAGTGTGTGTGTGTGTGTGTGTGTGTGTGTGTGTGTGTGTGTGTGTGTGTGTGTGTGTGTGTGTGTGTGTGTGTGTGTGTGTGTGTGTGTGTGTGTGTGGAAATTAATGATTTTGAAGCCATTCACACTCACTACACCTCCCATTGCCCTACTTTAGCATGCCTGCTGATGTCATTCACATTGAAATAACCCTTTGGCCATGTTTCAGCCATATAAGCTCTGTGGCACTTGTAATAACTGTATGATATTGTAGTGTGGCAAGCAAGTTAGGTAGGAGTTCTAATCCTTATCCTGACAACTGTGATAACGTGTGTGTTTCTCTGAGAGAGAGTGTGCTCTTCTTCGTTGACACCTGCTTTTGTGGACATTCACACTTACTACTCTTCCCTTACCCCTCCTTTACCACTGCTGCTGATGTCACTCATCTTCAAACATACCTGTGGACAGCTCACCAACATGTAAGCTCCGTGGTGCATGCAATAACTGTGCAACACTGTAACAGCAATACATAGTCAGGTAGGGGTCTGAAACTCAGTACTGGTAAGTGTGTGTTTGTGTGTGTGTCATCAGTATCCTGTTGGGGTGATTGTGTAATGACAGGATCAATTACAGTGTGGGTTTTTCTACATCATTATATTGAGAACTTATATGTCCCATTGTCCACATTATAAGGCAACAGTTTTCAAACACTATAGGGGTTGTTGTAGACAATCCTCAGCCATAAATGTGTACAGCCATGTGCAATTACTATGTGACAGTATGGATTAGTAAACAATATAGGCAACCGTTATAATACCCAGATACCACTCTCCACCCACGGATCATACACAAACTCACTTGGCTCTTCCTCTCTTATTCCCTTCCTTTCTTTCTTTGTCTCTGTCTCTGTATCTGTCTCTGTCTCTGTCTCTCTCTCTCTCTCTCTCTCTCCCTCTCTGGTGGATGTGGAAAAGTACATCTGCTTTGCATATGCAGCAGCTTGAGTTTTGTAAGTAATGCTCATGATCAGCTGATGGCCTGTGGATGAATTGCAGTACCCCACTTGTTAATTGCATGTGGATCAGCTGTGGTATCATTCATATAGCCAATTGCATGGAAACACACTCCTATAAAGAAGCACTTCATGTGGGTGTTGGCCCTTTTCCTTCACTGTGAGCAGGACTTCATGTGGGTGTTTGACAAACAGCATCACAGAGGGTTGTTGGAAATACCTCTTACAGCATACACTGTGGTGACAGGCCAACAAACAGGAGGGGCATGTTCCAGACATGGGGACAGACTATAAGTATTGCTGTTGTACATTTGAAGTAATGGTTTAACAGGGTTTGTGTGGATATGGCTGTTCTACTTGATTTAAAGTCTGGCATGACAGTGTCATGTGGTTGAGGAAACTCTCACCTGTAGGGCTATCTGCAAACTGGCCAAAGTTTGGAGTCTTACATGTGGTGTGTTACACCTTTTCTATCTTTAGAAATGCAGTAGCCTACTGTAATGATTGCAGTTAGTACATGGTGACATCCATGTGAGTTACTGACTTCATATCCCCCAGAAGAGATATGTCACAACAAACCCTGTTACACCAGAAAATGTCTCAGTTTATCACCGCAATATGTCAATACTGGCCCTGTGCTTGTGCCTCTGTCCCCCAAGTCTGTCACTCTTTCTCCATATGTCAAGCAGTAAGAGGTGCATATGTACAGGGCATCATTATTTACTGACATCATATCTGATAACAAGCCAGTGAGATATCAGGCTGCTAGACATGTCATGTATAGTAGGCCTTATATTTGAGGACAAAACCTGGACATTCTGTTGTAGTCTGTACAGTAGTGAGATCTATGTACTTATGGTGATTGTTTATAGAGTGTGTATTGTGAATATGTTACTTGGCCTGTGTACAGACTGTGGTAGATGTAATTGTTCTTGGTCCTGTTCTATCTTATGTTGCATGCTGCTCCAGTTTATGGTACCCTATCAGCGTACATGTTTGTAGGGCCAGACTAACACATGTGCCATACCACAGTCAGGCATCAGACTACACTGCGTATTGGCCCAGTATATGTAGGGTTAGTGTATGAGTGGCACATATGTGGATGGATTTGTTCACACAGTCCATATACTGTACGATTAATTAGGCTTACCATAATGTGACTGTAACTGCCTTCAGATTGGTTGTGGGTATGCACTTTCACATTGGTGTCTATTACTCCATGCTGTTACATGCATGTAGTGCCTGCTATATTTGCAAGTACATGTGTATTCCCCCATAGAAGTGTGGGTCAGTGTTGTGGCACTCTGCCTGTAGTTTGCACAGTGCTTTGTGACATGCCTAGCAGCTCAGTGTATTTGCCTAGTGTGATGTTATGTCCAGATATTTGTCAGATATACTGTTGCCATATATATATATATATATATATATATATATATATATATATATATATATATATATATATATATATATATATATATATATATATATATATATATATATATATACACACACCTATACACACACATATATATATATATATGGATTCACTTCATAATCTCTAAATACTGAAATATCACATTTCAGTATCTCCAGACCATGAAGTCAAAAATCCAAATACCCAAAATCACAAAACCGTGAAACCCAAACTCCCGAAACCACAAAACCACGAAAAGACACAGCACACACTACACAACACATACAAACACAAACACACACACACCTCCCAACACTGTACAAAAAGCAATACAATGCACACGCACAGAACTAAACAAACACACACACCTACCCTTACTATATAAAGAGGGTCAAGCCCCCTGCACTCCCCATGAGAAGGCTGCCCCCCAAACCCCCTACTAATATGTACTAACTCCGAGGTCGCACTATACACCATAACACAGACAACAAAGCACCACACAATCCACACCCCCCACTGCACAAACACACATCACAGACATGCAAACACCACCACTCCCAGCACTAACATACTCAATCTGATCTACCTACCCTAACTAACACATAAAACATCTCAACCCACTCACAAACTCACAATCCCTCCCCAAAACCCTAAAATAAACAGCAGTCACCTAACACGCTATCCATACCGCGTGTTTGACATTGGCAGATTTGACATTTCCGGTTCACGATTTTCGTCCGTTCAACATTATATCCTCGAGATTCTGAAATTCAATATTTCAGGATTTTGAGCTTATAAAGTGTTTATATATATATATATATATATATATATATATATATATATATATATATATATACACATATGTATATATATATATATATATATATATATATATATATATGTGTATATATATATATATATATATATATATATATATATATATATATTATATATGTGTGTGTATGTACATGCATACGTATATCTACATATTTATGTATATATCCATATCCTTATGTGTAAACATAAGTGTGGTATATACATTCCCAGATGTATCCCACCATATTTATCTGATATGTGTAAATTTAAATATAACAACATACTGATTCAACACTATTTTCACTAACAAGTACTAAATTATAGAAGTCAAAGCATTTGTTCACTACTATTCAGTATGTGTACTGACAGATATATTTGAAAAAATAGCAAACATCTTCACAGCTCTGATGGCTTAGTGGATAACTGCTGTGACTATAGTGTACACGGTCCTGCATTCATGACCTGCAAGGGCTGTTTAGTTTGTTGTTAGGCAGAACAAGGATTGTTGGATACAGAGTGGTTAAGGCAGTTTTGAGCAGCTTTAAGCTGGTTTGCGCCACTATAAGTGCTGATAATGTACGGTTAAATGAAAAGGTGCTTACACCGTGTAGGCTTCACTTACCAGTGCGCAAATCTGCTTAGGATTTACATTTAAGCAATGCTTACTCCTGCTAAGCATAGCTTAGTCTTGGTAACAAGTGATCACATTCCAGACTGATAAAATAGCAGGGTAATGACATCTTTAATAAGTGTATTTAATTCCATGTACATAACATGGTTCTATGTGCTGTCATTACAGTAGCAAGGGGTGTGAGTATACTGTATGGGACACCTGAGTATATATCACTAGTACAACAATCTTTTCTCTTTGTATGTGTTTCTTACATGGGTAGTATTCCAGGTTATATGCAGTCACACTTATATGTATTGTATCATTACATTACTACTGTTAACAGTGCTTTCCCAAGTAAAAGTAGATTGCAGATTGTAGTACTGAAACCATACACCCCTGCATGCAAAGCTGGACTCTGAATACTGACTATAGTGTTCTTGGTGTGTGGGCTGTGTGTTATTAAGTATTTGCTACTGGATATTGAGCTGATATGTGGATTTTAACTGTAGACTACTATGTGTATAGGACATGTCGTTGAGGGCTGCTGTCATGTAGTAATGGCATACTTATCAGTATCAGATGTCTATCTGTCAAAACATTCATCCTAATGCATAACCTGTTGGCTAGCTGATTTCTGTCTGTCCTCTGTACAGATGTGGTGATGTCAGGTATCCATCTTGGCTGCTTACATGCAATCTATGCCTGACTGACACTGACATGTCTGCCCAGCTGTGTTATGAATGTCACAGCTATGGACCCCAACCCTGTATACACCACATGCCATGGATACCTCAACTAGACTACCACAGTCAACAGAACATGCTTGGGTACAGGTTTCCAACCCAGGCACTGTCCATGTTATGTAATATATGTTGCATACATATCAAGTGGAGCACCTCACTGACCCTCTGCAAGTAATAACCAGATGATTGGATGTTGCATTTAACTGTCACCCTGGGGATCACTCAAGTGGCATCAGTTGATAGATGGCCTGCTGACAAATGTCAGGTGGCATGATACCACTCTACCCACATCCCCTACTCTTCTCATCTCTCCATGGACATTATTCAGGTATACACCTAGTAACACCTGCACCTATGGACCCCAGTACTGACAAATGTGTCAGTGTGCATTACTAAGAATAACAATGTCTGTGTGTTTCTAAACTTGTAGTTGATAATACTCTGAGTGACTTCTCACCCACTACACCCGCCATTGCCATAGTTAGAAATGGCTGCTGCTGTAATGGACATTAAATGTACCTTGTTACACTCTTCACCCTATGGGCTACCTTGAGCATGCAGTACCAGTATAACACTGTTGTACAAATGGGTAGATAGGAATGAGTTACCCTCTGAGTCCTGGCAAGTATGTGTATGTGTGCAAGTGTGTATATTTGTAGGATACAGAATTCTGAGGCCACATTATCCAATACATTATAAGGGATAGTGATATTGCTGACATTAGGAGAGCCATAACAAACCTTCACCCTACTATCCATGTGGCATGTGCAATAAATGCATATCCCTGTAGTAGCACTGATTAGATAGACAAGGGGTTGTATTGCAGACCTGGTCACTGTGTGATTGTGGGTATGTCAGAGCATTATCATGGGTTTCAGTGAGTAAAATATCAAATGTGGGGTGTGGATGCTGGGTATACTGTCTTTACATCATGGTACCCCCAGTACATGTCCCAAGGTCCACTGTTTGAGGACCACTGTCACCATCAACCATACAGGTATCTGATTACACTAGCCCAATGATGCATCTGCTGTGTGCAAATTATCTGTAACAGAATAGACTCACTGACAAGGTAGTTAGCACTGATAAACCCAGGTCTCTCAGATGTGTCTATGACTGTTATGTGTTTGTCAATGTGTATATGACGGTATGTCATGCTATGTATTGTTCATTAACACACAGTACATTCCCCATTACCATACTGTACAAGGCCTGGTGATGTTCTTCACTTAACAAGACACTCGGGAAACACCTCATCCTAAAAGCTGTGGGGTTTGTGCAACTAAGGCCAAACACATTAGTAGCAATAAGTACCTAGGCAGAAGTTCTACTCCCAGTGTTGCCAAGTAAGTGTGTGTGTATGTGAAGGGATCTACTTCAGTTTTCAGAAAATATATGTCCCAGGAGGTCATCTGTCTGAGAACTGACTGGCAAATACTAATATTTCAAAGGAATTATCTTGTGGAAATTTATTCCATCAAAACTAGTAGTAAAATGTGTAAATGCCCTCTTCCCCACTGTACAGCTGTACAGCGATACTGGAGTTGGTATATATAGTTTGGTGTGGATGTTGGGGACACAGCCACCCTCATTGGGGTTATTGTTGTGTGTATCCCCCCTTTAGTCTGCTGTAATACTGTACAGTTTATGTTAATAGGTAAAGTAGTTGTCAATTACACTATGTGTGGTTCTATGCCACCCCACACCCTCCAGAGTGAAGGGCTGTACCACCCACACCAGCACACTTATGTTTACCAACTCCAGGACTGCACTACATTGGAAAAGAGGACATATAACCTGCCAGTACCATCATCGATGACATTAAACTGGCAGACTGATTATTTACTGATGTGATGTTTTCCCTATTTTGTCTTAGTGGAATTACAGAGGCTAAAATGAGTTCACTGCAAAATTAAATACATCCACGTGTACAGTATTCTCTGTGTATTGCATCAACACCAAAGCCTCTGTGTGTGTTTTATTCACAAATATTTGGTGTGTGCCACCCAGTACACTTACCATTGTCCACTGTGGAAGGGCTGCTGACATCAGCCACCATGGACTCACCTGTATACACCCCTCAGACCTATCAGCTATGTGGCACATCCAGCAACTCTTATACAGACCTGTTACTTATGTTCAGCTGTACCCAGGATATGACACAGTGAATGTGTCATCACAGTGCCATACCCCTTGTAGGAAACAACAGCAGATGAACATCATGCTGACACATAGAAACCTGCAACACAAACTGTATACATCATGGAGACCACAGTCAGTCAGTGTTAATAACAGCTAGAATGCATCATGGCTGGACAGCTACACATCCTGACATGTAAGCATTGAACTTTCCAGCTGAAAACATGTTACACAGCATTACATTGCTAAACCTTAGTACATGCACCCTGTGCATGAGGACTGTATTAGCATGTCCCTGCATCAATGGTATGGATGACAGGGATGTGGCACAGGTATCATCATATGCACAGGGTGTGTTGTGGGTTTGCCAGAGACCTAGGCTGAGCAATTTAGTTGACATCATGTTTGTGTGTTAGGAGATTTCGTTATCAATTTGGCTGTGCAGATGTGGTGTGTGTAGGTATAGAGGTGCCCTAGCTGTGTTGGTGATGTGGGTGTGTGTGTGTATGCATACAGTTCTGACATGTGGTTGCCCTATACAGGGGTTTGTTGGACAGCTGCAGACCATATATGGCAGGGTGTGCAGTTCACCATGTCCGGCCATGGACATGAGAATTGTGCCTGCCTGGGGTTCCTCGGGCACTACCAGGTACAAGTCCAGATATGGTACTCTCCCCTGATGATGACAAATGTCCGTTGGATCTGGGTCCCTGTTGGGACTGGCCAGGACCACATGCACATAGCCTGCTGTGTTGTGGTGTGGACAGAACCCGCCTGCAGTGCTGGTGCTGGTACTGCCACTATGGGAATGGCTGTGACTTGTTGCAGATCCACATAGACCTCCACCTGTTGGTGTTGCTGACCTATGTCCACATGGCTGTCGCCCTACTCCCACCATATGCTCTAACACAGACATTGCACGGTTGAGGATTCCCATCATCTCACCCAACCATCTATCCAGGACTTCTGCAAAATAACGGTGGGCACGTGCAAGATCACAGATGTTGTCAAGTACAGCAGAATGAGTAGCCACCTGGAGCCTCATACTCTGTTTGGTATAACAATCCATATGTGCCTGCGCCTCCATGATGCCTTGAAACATGCGTCTGATGACACCTGCTGTGGCACTTCTACCAGGGGCATGATGGCCAGCAGCCCTCCTACAAGTCATCTGGCTATGAGTGCTATGTACAAACACACTTGCCATAGACACCACACTGTCCTGTCCCATGCTGCCACCCACCAACTGTCCCTCATCTATGGCCATTGGTGATGGGGTATGTATAAACATTGTGACTGTGTGCGGGGATGAGGTGGATAAAAGTGAGGTGTCAAATGATGGCACAGCTTCAGCCCCAGACAAGCCTGCCTGTGCTTCATCATACATATCATCATTGTCAGAGTCTGTATGGACACTAACATCAGTTTGCCTGCAGGAGGGACCCTGACCCACCTCGCCACCTGTGAGGGGAAAACAAAAAATGTAATTTAAGACCTGTACATCATTGCTTACCTCTACACACACTCACACACACACACACACACACACACACACACACTCACACACACACACACTTACAGGTGAGATGGCACAATGATATTACACAGACCTCTCATTACCCAACAGTCAACATGCATGACATATGGCACTCAAAAACATGCACTGCAGCTATACTCAATCCTTGTAAAACATTATACATCTCTGTGATGCATGAGTTGTGTTAATACATGATGCCCCTTCCCCTGGAACACACTGCACCCATGTACACAGTATTGCTGTGCACCTGTTTAGCACCCTGGCATGTACTGTGCACCATACCTCATGAGTGTACACACCATTGCTGAATGTGTATATGTGTGGCAGTTATGTTTCCTCTGTTGCTCACAGCCCCTATGTGTTTGTCTGACACATACATGGGATAATATGAGGACAGATGTCAATAGTGAATGCCTGACCTCTGATTTGCAGATCTCATCATCAACAGTGCATCTATGAGCAATAAAATCCAATTACACTGACAACCTTCAAAGCTTACTGTGGCTATGAGGAGTGTACACACCCTTATTGACATGCCAGCCTCTTCCGTGATATGCATTGGGGCCACAATACTGCATATGTTAACATTACAAAAACCTGATATGTGACATTTGACCTGTGCAATCAAATGTAGTATCAAACAAATGTGTTAGTTATGCAGATGCTGATTGAGATGCATACAATATCTGGGTTGCATAAGTGTACACCCTTAACATGATGGTTTGTTGTAGCACCTGTTAAGTGAAGTACAGCAGTCTCTATTCCTGGAACTAGAATGGCCCATCTACACTTGCCATTTTTGGTCACTCCACCCTACAAATGTCCCCCAACTCTGCCGGATTGCAAGGTCAGCTCATGTGCACAGCCACTAGAGGTCACACAGTGCTTTCACTACTGCTGTGGAGTCAGGGTTATGTGTGGCACAATTCATGACCTTGACTGTGTTCAGATACAGCCATTCTTAGCAAGCTTTGGATGTGTGCTTCAGTTCACTCTTGTGTTTCAGGATGGAACCCTCCCCATCATCAGCCTTATTGCAGATGCTTGACAACTATGGGCCACACATGAGTGTCATTTTGCAGTGTTCCAAATTCAGAACACCATATCTACCGGCCTAGTTCCTGCTAATGAACATCAAACCTAAAGGTGTACACTGGCACCAGCAAGGTACAGATGGGCATGGTGGGCCTGAGGTGGAGTGCAGTGTTGCTTGTGCACCACATGTATCCTTATTAATACTGTCTGTAGGTTTCAGCCTTGGTCTCAGTACACCATTACATATTGCAGCACATGCCTTTGGGAGACTTGATGTTATGCATATGCTACCTGTACAGAGCCTTGAATGATGTTTCCTGTGGAACAACTCTTCCATCTGATTACCCTAACCCATAGGCCACACTTATGCAGAGTCCAGGCGATTGTCAACACAGGTATTGCACAGGCAGTACTTGCTAGGCATTCCTGCAATTCTCTCAGTGTTGCTGCATGTTTCTGGGCAGCCTCCATGGCCAGTTTGCAACATGTGTTGTCATCTGTCTTGGATGGGCATCTGTTTATTTTCTACATTAATGTTGCCCCATACTTCATAGTCACATACATGACTGTCTGCACTGTTTGCCATGGTATATGCAATGGTGAGGTAAGGCTACATCTCCCACTCCTGAGTGCTACCTTTTAGATATGGGAGCTATTCCATGGTTTGTAAGATGTGTGCAAGCCACGGCTGCTTCTTTTGCAGATGAGTGGGCAAATGTCATGGACTGCTTCTTGGACAGCAGACCATTACTTGGTGTGACACTGAGGCCCTATACTTGATGGAAGGTGCATACTCAAGAAGAGTGAATGCTGTCAGTACCTCAAAAGCTGCTTCCACAATATGTTATTTGCAGTATGTGCACACATATACTTCCAGTGTTTGTTAAGGTATGTATTCCCCATATTTGTTGTCCTAACATAGGATTCCATATTAAAAATTCATTGCTCATGTTAGGATCACATTACAGGTTGTAAAATGTGTGGAATGTGGTATTGTGATATGCCGTTGTGTAGATCTGTAACAGTTCCCATTGTAATAGTAGTGTATGCACTGTTGTAGCCACTGTATAACGGTAATGTTTCAGACATGTCCCAACTGTAGGCCATTTGTCCCACCATTATGTTCATCTCTGTCCACACATCTTGCACTGACAGGTTGTTAGGTATACTACAGGACTCTTACATACCCTTCAGATATGCCACCATGGTGACCACTGTGATTTAGTGCAGTTAACAGCAACAATAACTGAACATGTCCGGCATGCATTATGGGTAAGGCGTGTTAAATGTGTGCATGGCAAATACCATGGCCATAACATGGCTGG
>NC_056725.1:1098332460-1098359960 GCF_019279795.1 Protopterus annectens | reverse complement strand
ACTGTTGAATGACTGTCCTGCATGATATGTTTGAGAAAACATTGCATTTGTATACAGCTCAAATGGCTTAGTGGTAAATCACTGTGACTATGGTATGCAGGGTCCTGGGTTTGAGACTCATAAGTGCTGATTATTTTGTTTCTGGGCAGAACAAGGGCTGTTAGATACAGAGTGATTAAGGCACTTTTAAGCAGTTGTAAGTGAGTTTGCTCAGGTTTCTGTGACAGTAAGCAATGCTAACTTCTGGTTAAATAAACTTACAGACAGACTGACAGTGCCTAATTTGTGTAGCCATTGATTGCCACCACACAAACAGGCTTAAACCCCCTTACAGCTACTTAAAAGTGCTTACTCCCACTTACCCCCGCACTAATTTCTTTAAAAGAAAAGAAAAGAAAAAAGGGTGATAGGAAAGTGGTGTAAAAGGGGCCACGTAGAGGGAAAAACAATAGGGAAAGTAGCTAGGGATGTGCAGAATAGGTGTAGGGAAGGTCCATAGCTGTCTATTTCTTCTACAGCAACAGCTGTGCATATGTACTGAATTTGGAGGTAGATTTGGACACTCAACCCCCTGAGAGAGGGGTGAGGACACCAATAATGTGTTGTGAAGCCAGTTAGACCAGATTACATGTGTCCAGTGGACATGTGTGCAAAATGGACAGCTATGTATGGGGCAAAATTTTTTGGGGGGAACAGATTGCCCTTTTTTTTTAAGGTGAGAGTGGGATGTTGGGGAAGGATAGTAGGTATATTTGTGGAGGTAGGTTGGGTAGGAATACACACAAGACAGCATACAGGGGCGGAATATGACACATGTGGGGGGTAAACACCTTGGATGGGGAGGGGTGTTTGGAAATCAGAAGCCCATGAGCCCCCAAATATAAACAGTGGGACTGAGGTCCCCACCCTTCACCACTGCACCTTCACAGCCCTGAAGGTGGCTGTGCTGGGGGCTGAGCAGGAGGGGCAGGCTGTCCCTCTAAATGCACCACGTGGCCTTCAAGCTGGCATAGCAGATCTCCAAACTCCCTTTGGAGCACGCTATGCACCAATCCCCGGGCTTGACTTTGGGTGACAGGATTCTGTCCATGCCCACTCCCAGGGAGGGGTGAGCCCCATCCCCTAAGGCAGTTCCACCCAAAGGTGGTGCAGGACCAGCAGATGAGGAGGTCCCGGGGTGGGTCCCAGGCATGCTGGGGCCTGGTGCTATGGCCAGATGAGGTGGGAGAGGTGGGTTCTCCTGGGCCGGCCTTCCCATACATGCTATGATGTTGTAGTTTTAAAACATATGTGGGTTATAATAGTCAACACAATCCAGGATTAGTTATAACAGCATGAATAGATATTCCCATTAACCCAAAACACCAGGTTTGGAACAGTTGCATAGCAAACAGAACACATGCATCTATGGAACCACAGTGCCATTACAATGGCATGCAGGTTACATTGATAGCAACAGGCCACCAATGATAGTATTTCAACATGGAACATTAATAGAAACACATTTCAGTATTTATTGAACAACAGGACATATGTCCCAACAGTAGGTTTGGTGTAAACATACCCACTGATTTGTGTATTTTTGTTGCGGATATGGTGGGGGGCAGAAAGAGATGTCAATTAACAACTTATATATTCTTGTAATACTCACAGCTTTAATGATCATTGCTCTAATCATGAAGGTACAGGTATTATTGCAATACCCTATGGCCTTGATTTGGGCAGTGGTATGTTTGCACGCAGTGTATACTTCAACTGTCTTATAACTAAATTCTACATCTCTTACCTGGTAGACCTGTAGAGAGAATGTTTGTTAACACTACCTGACTGTTTCTACACATATTCCCAGATTCAAAGTTAATATTATGCACATACTTCTCAATCTCATAATGCACACACTCTGGACAAAGCTTGACAACATGTGGGTACAAATAGGGACATGTTTTGAATATTGCTGTCATAAACTTGGAGAGTTGCTAGAGTGACAGGATTTGTTTTAATATACATTTTCTGAAGGTTTTGAGGTCTGAAAATCAAATGTATGTCATTATTTTGTGACTACAATTCTGAGATTATCCCACTGATTTGCCAAGGTGACAGAGGCACAGGCAGAAAATATGAGCCAGTTATCTGGACATTCTGAAAAATCTGTACAGTTGAGAGGTATGGTTATGCATACAGCTTACTACCACTCCCAGAATTTGAACCATGGCTGTGTTTGCTAAAAATACAATTTAAGTCACAGCAGAGCGTGCCATTTGGATATTGCTGTCTATTTCTTCAGTGTTTTCTATCTAAGTCTCCCTTGGTTGTACAATCTGACCTTTACAACAGTCTTATACAGACATTCCTACACATATTTTTATGTAGCACAGTGTCAGAAACAACGGTTGACACAACAGTACTATTCTGATATCAGATGTTACTGAATGCTACAAGTCAGGCCATACTATACCAGAGTAAACACTACCAGTCCAGGATTTAAATCTTTATTGGCAGGCACAGTTTTCTTATCTAACAAACCTGTGTAGGGAGTGTTTGCTAACACTACCTGACTGTTTCTACACATATTCCCAGATTCCAGTTAATATTATATGCACATACCTCTCAGTCTCTTAATGCACACAGTCCGGACAAGGCTTGACAACATGGGGGTACAAATTAAGACATGTTTTGAATATTTCTGTCATAAACTTGGAGAGTTGCTAGAGTTGAAGGATTATTTTTAATATGCATTTCTGAAGCTTTTGAGGTCATTATTTCATGACTACAATTCTGTGATAATCCCACTGATTTGCCAGGGGGACAGAGGAACAGGCAGAAAATGTGGGCCAATTATCTGGACATTCTGAAAAATCTGTACAGTTGAGAGGTGTGATTATGCATACAGCTTACTACCACTCCCAGGATTCGAACCATGGCTGTGTCTGTTAAAAATTCAGCACTTTAAGTCACAGCAAAGTGTGCTATTTAGATACTGCTGTCTATTTCTTCATTGTTTTCTGTCTAAGTCTCTCTCGGTTGTACAATCTGATCTTGTACTTTCAACAGTCTTATAAGACATTCCTAGACATTTTTTTATGTAGCACAGTGTGGGTAACAGTGGTTAACACAACATTACTATTCTGAGAATGCAACAATAAATGTCATACAATACCAGAGTAAACACAGCCAGTCTAGGACTTAGAGCTTTATTGCCAGGCACTTACAGTTTTATTTAAATATGATCTATATGGGACTATTACTGTCATATTGTCTGGTTTATTCAGTAAAACCCATACAACAGTTTTTATACTGCCAGGTGACTTTCTACTACTTTATATTTATTTGGTATGACTACTACAAGCAGGATTGTTACTCACCAGCCTCGCGATGAAGCCTTTGCAGCCTACTAGCATGGGCATCTTGATTCACAGCCCACTCAGCTGCAGCTGTAAGGGAAATAGAGAAATATTTAGGCATACCTATCCATCATATACACAGGCTGGACATTAGTAAACAGTTATTAGTATGAGTACTTACACACTGCTGAGACATCACCCCTCTGCCTTGTTTATTGGACCCACTCATCCAAGAGCTCCCTCTTTCTCTGCTTCAAGTCAGCATAGTGGTGTCGGGCCTGCTCACCAATCTGAGGGATACCAGTGGCACTGGTGAGATCATGGGCGAGATGGTCCCAGGCTTCCGCTTTATATTAGGAGCCTTGGTAATGGCCTGCAGCAGTCTCTCATCATGGTTTTGTACCAGGAGTCCTACCATGACCTTGGACTCCTGTATGCCCCAGCACTGCGCATTGAAGTACATGCCCTCACTGACTCCTGCCATATTGCTTACAGTGGTAAGCTGCAACCAGTTATGAGCTGTATTCCCACCTGTGGGGGTTTAAATATGGCCGATTTCCCACCCTTTGCCATGACTGGACAGTTTTGAATATGCTGAGCTAAGCTAAGCTGCGGGCAAACATGCTTAGCTAAGGTTGGCAGTGCTTAAAGGAATAGGTTTAGCACTGCTTACCGATGGGCAAATCCACTTAGCTGGGCTACTCATTGCTTACCAATCATATTTACACAATGCTTACACCTAGTAAGCAGAGCTATGAAATGTTTAGCATTGCTTATGTTTCATTTTATAGACTATCTGCTGTATGGCATTGATTCATCATTCATTACATATTATACATTTGTTTACTGTCCCTGACATCCCTCAATGTGCTTTCATTACATTTATTCATGTGTGACTATACTGCATGGGGCACTTGTGTTTATATAGGGGTTTCACAACTTTATTAAACTGACACCTCACATCTGGACCTAATACAGTACTCTGGTTAACAAATATATGTTATTTAGTAGCTAATAATGAATAAAAAAATGTTTATGTACTGCTTTCACATGTAAAATGCAAACTGGTTACAGTGGGAATCGAACTAGGAAGGGCTGTTTTCAAAGTATATTTGCTACCCACTACACTATTGCAACACTGCTTATGTTAGATGTCTCTTGCTATTTAACTTCTTGTGCTGTTTAAGCTGGACTAAGCGTAGCTAAGCAACGGGCACACCCATGCAACTACACTTAAACTTTATTGCATATATAAAAAAAAAAGTTTTGTTGTGTTATTTTATCTATACCCTTCAGAATATCCCTGCTAATGCTGAACCTATTTTATCAAATTTCTGCTTTGTGGGACAATTCCTTTTGGCTTTGTCTACATTCCTTACTCTGATGGGTTGGGAGGTGTGCACTATGTGCTTATGCTACCTGTGTTATCCTAAAAACCTTTGGCTTGGTTGGTAGGGACGATTGTCCCTTATGCCTTTGACCACAGATTTGTTATCCTGATGGGTTGGGGGTGTTACGAGCATTCTCCCTCATTTTTAATTGCCGAAAGGTAATTCTGGAGTGCAGGGGGCATGTGTAATGTGAGAGCTCTGCTCTCAGTCACACCTCCTGCGCTTGTACATGTAACCATGTCCATTTTAGAGCATGGCAGTGCGCCTTCATAAATATGCATGGCTCGCTGCCGTACTGAACAGGAACCATCCCTGCCATGCAGGAATAACTTATTCCTGCACAGCTGCTTGCTGAATCCCAGGGTATGTGATTTGAGCTGCAATATGGATGTTTTTTTCAGTGGCACGAAATTATATGATAAACTGTGATTTATTTTTGCACAATGTATATTTGAAATAGCTGTTTTATTGTTAGACATGAAAAGATGTGTGAATGGGTGATATTTTTCTGGGAAATATAAAGAAAAATTATATGGAATTTGTACCTGTAGACTGTAAATTTCTTCTTCTGGAAAATATAGCAGTTATGCACAGGATGTGAAATTTATGACAGCCAAGTAAAATTGGCTGCAATTGTTTGTTCTCTTCTTTAATTATGATATCTGTGACTATTCCAAAGCCAAGAAGCTAAGACTAGTAAAGAGCAACTGAGAATTCTGTTAAGGAGATAGCTGACCAAGTACAAGAAAACACCAATTAATAGAGAAATGAGACACTCTGTTCAGTGACATCTGCATTCATTACAAAAATATAGGCACAAAATGGCTAAAAAAGAACTACCCATTCTAAAGACTTAAACCTTAACTGTGATATAAATAGGTCCTGCTGGAGTGCTGGTATGTAACGGAGAGGAGTTGAATTTTCAATAATCACTATTCTCCTGCATTTTCAGTCTTTTTTTTATTTTTTATTTTTTTTATTTATCTTGAGACTCCGCAAAGTAAGTTTTAGGTCATCTAAAGAAGACAGAACTGCCATGGCTCTTGTTCTCTGGCATTTGCTTCTACCTAATATATTGTCAATATTCAATCAGTTTAGATTACGGTACCAATTTTTTTAGTTCAGTGATTAGCTAGGGGAAAGTCTTGATGTGGGCAGCCATTTTTCTTATTTTGTAATCTATTTTTAAAAGGAATATATTCTAGTACCATGTGCCGTTTAAGTATTTTTTTGTGTGTCTATATTATAACATCGAAGTTTCAAAACTTCGAATGTTCTAATATCGAACCGTATTCAGCAAAAGTTGAAAATATCGAAGCAACAGAAAAACAAATTTTTTCCTAGGGAAAGAATTCGGTTGTCCGTTTCTGTTGCGTTGGTATTTTCAGCACTGTGGTGGAAAGTTACGGGTCGGGTTTAGGTAAGTGTGTGACTGAGTGCAGGTTAGGGTAGTTAGGGTTAGTGTGCAGGTTAGGTATGTTTGCGATTGTGTGGACATGAGGGTTAGGGCGGGTTAGGTGAGTTAGGGTTAGGGCACGGGTCAGATAAGTGTGCGATTGTGTAGACGTGAGGGTTAGGGTGGGGTAGGTGAGTTAGGGTTAGGGCGCGGGTGAGGAGAGTGTGTGATAGTGATGGACCGTAGGGTTAGGGTTTGGGTTAAGGTAAGTGGATAGTTAGTAGTGTGTGTATAGCTTAGTGTAGGGTTAGGTGTAAGATTTTAGGTGTATGTGTGTGGATTGCTGTTTATTTGGTGTGCTTGTGTTGTGTGTATGTGTTTTGGAAAAAAATTCGCTGTTATGTATGTTCGATGTTTTCAGCTTTCGCTGAATAGGGTTCGATATTAGAACATTCGAAGTTTTGAAACTTTGATGTTCTAATATAGACCCTTTTTTTGTTTATTTTCTTTCAAAACGCTTGCTGTTGATCATTTGTTTCCTTATTGATATGGGAGAATGTATTGGCAAATAGTGGCAAGCTGCTGGTATCCATCTCAAATGAGCCATATACAATATCATTTGTGTTTTAAATTATTTGGTTTATAGAACTAGTAAAACAGTAATTGGGCGATACCCAGTCTGATTATTAGAGCAGGTGGCAGTTTACAGAATTAGACGGGGCGGAAGGCCATAGTACTGAAGAATATTACCAGCCTTCAGTGGAAATTAGTGTGTGAGTGTGTGTGTGTGTGTGTGTGTGTGTGTGTGTGTGTGTGTGTGTCTGTGAATGTATACTCAGAGTACACTTACTATGAGCCAGTGAGAAATGGAATTCACTAAGTTACAGAGAAAGTAATGAGAAAGGGTTATGAAAAGTTAGGTGAAGGACCCTGCTTAGTGGGGTGTTCAGTGTAAAATCTACTCAAGGGTGTGGATGGTGTAGGCCCATATTCAGAGCAAAATATATACTTCCTGCTTGCTGGTGTGGCCAGGCTCCACTTTGGAATTAATTTGGTGATTCATATCGGTCTGCCTGTTTTTGTACTTTAATCTGTTTAGTACCAATGGTGTGACTTGAGACACCATACCCCAGGTGGTCATTAGTCCAAAGATGTTAAGATTTTAGAATTTTATATTAAAAGATTTAACTTACTTATTAGTGAGTAGTAGACTGGATCCTCTGTCCACCATTTTATTCTTAATCTGGTGAGTAATAGTGTTGAAACTGTAACTGAACTTATTTTGCCTGTAAAGTAGTTTTGCCACCATCAGTGTGTGTGTGTGTGTGTGTGTGTGTGTGTGTGTGTGTGTGTGTGTGTGTGTGTGTGTGTGTGTGTGTGTGTGTGTGTGTGTGTGTGTGTGTGCACCCCTACAGTTTAGTTAGCATGGCTAGGAAGCAGGCAGAAGTGACATCTAAAGAATTCTCCAAGATATGAGTATCACAGCTGATAAAGGATTATAAAACTAACAGAATTATACATGACATTCTGCCCAAGAAGGACATGATAGCTACCTGGTAAAATAAGAGACAACCATGCAAGTACTGTGGGTGTATAGCATGCAGCAAAAAGACAACACATCCCATCTCCAGATGAGCTTGAAATATACTTGGCTTACAAGAGACGATATAGAGAGGAAATGCTTAGAGTGTGCTGCAGCTAACAGAATGAAACAGATGGAGTGATGAGAGAGGGAAAGAGAGAGAGAGAGAGAGAGAGAAAGAAGCATGGCCAGCATGAGAGGGAGATATTGACCCAAAGGCACATCAATATTGGGGAGGGAGAAAGCCAATCCCTAGATTCATAAGGTCAGTTCCAAATTACTTCCCCCCAGTTTAATTTCTCCAAGTACTTTTGGTTTCTAAAACCATGATGGAAATGGTTCCCATTCCTAGGTCCCTCCAGCATGTTCTGTTTATTGTGGTGACAAGGTTTATGTCCCTAGAGCGTGTAGCTCGGAGGGTTCAAGATATTTATAACTCTCGCAACACACTGTCCACTCCTTACCTCATTTTATTCCTCTCCTCTGTGTTTATTACTACTCAAAAATACATCTATATGAAGAAAATCTCATTTGTTCATAACTATTATTTAATATGTACACAGTACTGATTTTATGTTTCTCACAGTGATCTTCAATGAAATGTTTGTGTGTTTTTCTTTTTGAACCTGTATCTACTAGAAAACTGTATTGAATACTACTTTGTATAGACTAATTAGATGTGTATTCTGCATCTTACTGTATGTACACTATTGTACTATCTAATTATTGTATTTTGCTTATATTTCTGTGGAGCTTTTCTCCCTGGGCCTCCACTGAAAATGAGCTTCTGGCCTAGTCGGACTAGCCTGCTAAACAAATGTAAATAAACAAATAATAAATAAATAAATAAATAAATAAAGTTATTATAGTGCTTAATTACCTTAATACATCACAAATCCAGTCTGTAATAACATGAGACTAAATAAAACTCATTCATTGAAAATAATGAAATACATTTGCATGAGGAAAATTCCTTTGGAGGGCAGCTAGGGAGAGTCACAAAGAAAGAGCTGCAACAGGATCAGCTCTTGGACACTACTTTACATAACTGGAAGGAGGTAGCCAAGAAGGTTCCAGATTCTCAGATGCAGGGAGAGCATTATACGGGCACGCAGGTTTATGGTATAGAAAATGGATACCTGAAGGCTAGCTAAAGGGAGAAGTGGTACAGTAACTGGTAGTACCAAGGGACAACTGAGGACTACGTCTGCTTATACACCATTGTTATTCTCTTTTCAGGCCATACAGACACAAGGCATACAAAAAGAAGGTTTATGCAATTTTTTTTACTGCCCAAGTATTACAAAAGATGTGACAGGATGAGGAATCAGGAAATACAACTAAAGCTGTGTTGAAATCTTTGCCTATTAATGAGGAGTTATTTTATAAAGTAGCTATGTATATTGTGGGACCCTTTAGTACTCCAAGCTCTGCAGGTAGAAAGACATATCCTGCTGGTGATGGACTATGCTACCAGATACCTGAAGCAGTATCTCTGTCCTCCATTGAGGCAGAGAAGATGGCAAACCATCTGCTTGAAAATTTCAGTGGGGTAGGTCTCCCAAAAAAAAATATTGACAAATAGAAGTGCCAGTTTCATTTTAGAACTACTGGCCTCTTTGTGAAACTATTGGGTGTTAAAGTACTTAAAGATTACTCTCAACATCCATAAACCAATAACATGGTGGAGAAAATGAACACTGCATGAAAGACCATGTTGACAGTATTCACAAAATAGTTCAAGCAGAAGTGGGGCAGGTACCTGCACCATCTTTTCTTTGCATACAGAAACAGTTACCCCAGGAATGTACATGATTTTCACCCTTTGAGTTGAAGTATGGTCATAGGGTGAGGGGGCCTTGGATTTATTTCATGATTAGTGGGATAATGACTGTCATTTAAAATAAGGAATCTCTTGTGGAATATGTTCTAAATTTCAGGACCATTTAGAAAGTTCATGGGAACACACATGGGCAAACCAGGAAACCATCTAGTTCACCATACTTTTAGGGCTGCTCTTTCTCTGCTTACATATTTATTTTTTAGAGCAATGTTTCTTTGCTCTAAAAAATAAAGAAATGAAGAAATAAAAAAGGTGCTCCAGCCAAACAAAAATGTGCCTGCAACACAGCATGTGTTCCAGAGAGGTGTTGTTGCTCCACTTGCATTGTCAGCATTCAAGTCAGCTTACATTAACCTTAAACATCGCAAGCTAAACAGAAGCAGATACCCTATAACATTCAAATGTAGGTGTGAAGCCACCTGAAAGTAGTCTTTTTTTTACATAAAAAAATAGGGAATTTCTATAGACATCTGGACGTAGATAGGAGGAATGGTATGGTAAGTTAAATGTTATTACTATTTTATGCTTACAGTGATAAAACAGATATTTTGGCAATATTTGTGACTATGTGTAGAATGCTGAGGTGAGAGGAAGGGAAGAGTGATGTCAGATAAGTGTTATACTATTTTTCAATATTGCTGGGAGTGATCAAGCAGATATCATTGGCAATATTTCTGTTTTGTGATTTATATAGACACCTAAGATGAGAGGAAAGGTGGAATAAGATAAGTGCTATTGTTTTTACAACTATGCCAGCAGTGATCAACCAGAAATTTCTGGCAATATTAATGCCTTTGTGATTTATGTAGATAGTTGGGGTGAGAGGAATGGTGCAGTGAGATAAGTGTTACTGCTATTTCTAAATATTGCTGTCGGTGATTAACCAGATATTTTAGGCAGTAGTTTTATTGCTTTGTGATTTGTGTGGGGCAATATGGATTGGAATACTTTACTATGTGGCAATCTTTTCATGTGGACTGTGGAGGTAAAATAATATTATACAGCCATTGGACATTATGGCTATAACTGCTGGATGAGGGTTGGCGTTGGCTGGATTAAAGTGACTGCTTTCTTGTCTTTCCTCATTATTTGGCTTTGAAGGACTAGTGTGCTTTTGTTTTTTGTTTTTTTGTTTTGTTTTTTCCAAAAACATTTTTATTAAATTTTGTTAATAAACATGGACATAAAGTATTAAAAATAAACAATATAAAACATAATAACTATTTACACTATATACAAACATCCATGATAAACATTTGTTTTATCCAAGAAAGGTAATCAATATTTATCTAACAATCTCTCCAATTTTTGGCAAGCTAGTCTTTTGTGTGTTACATTTGATGATCTCTGATAAATAGTTTGCATTTCTTTTTTACATATAGATTTTGCTATTGAAATAAACTCAGTAAGCATAAGATCTTGCTTATTTTTCCAGTTCAATGTAATTATTTTTCGAGCAATAGCTAGAATTAACCAAAGAACAGGTAACTGATGTTTAGGAATTACACGTGGGATAGGGGCATTGAATAATATCAAAGAGCTAATAATTTGACTGCTATCAGACCACAGGGCTTTTACAAAATGTTTAGAATCACTCCAGTATTGTGTGAGAGTTCTACATTAGATGAACATATAAACCCAGTTGGCTTCAAGAATATCACCACACCTCCAGCATTTGCTTTCATTACTCTTGGTTATAAGGTCAGTTCTGTGTGGAGTGTAAAAGCTTCTATGAATAAATCTCCAGGTATATAGTCTCCAGTATAAAGATGATGAAGTGTTTTATTGAATTTAATAAAGGTTCACCATTAATCTTTATGGAGTAATTCCAAAAAGCTTGGTCAAAAGTAATCAAGTCTTCTCATAGGATTTTATATACAGGTGATATGCTTAATTTCTGTTCAATGTTCATCAAATTACACCATATGAATAGTTGTATCAATCTTGGTATAATATCAGTTTCCAGATTCATTGACACTCTCACTTTATTTTCATCAAACTGTCTTAAAGATTGAATACAGAGCCAATTATATTGACAGACATTATATCTGGCTAAGAGAAAGTTCACTGATTGGATGTTCCTATTGTCTATAAACTGGTGCCAAAACTTTAGATTATTCTCTTTAAGATTCCACATCTTATTAATATTGAAGGTATCTAGGCAATCTGGTGTATAAGCTATGGGAATGTAATGAAAAAGGTGTTCTTTAGACTATAATTGTTGTTGATTATATTTTTGAAAATATAAAATATTTGGTTTATACCATGTGAAAAGTGGCTAGATTTCTTATTATATAAACAATATTCATGGAGTATCCAAAATAGTTTGTTAAATCCAAAGGTTTCCTTAAACTGGGTTTCTGAGTTCTCAGAGGAAGTTATATGTATTGCATGTAGTTGTTTCCAGCTAAAAGTGTATATGGATGAAATCCAGTGTAGTATTATGTTAATAATAACAGATTTGGAATATAATTCTATGTTGGGAAAGCCAGTCCCACTACTGTCCCAGGCTTTAACATGCCATTTATAGGCTATTCTTGGTTTCTTTGGGAGCCATATCAAAGTTAGTAATAGGGAATCTATTTGTTTAAAGAATTTCTTAGGAGGAGGTAAAATCAATGATTGTATGTAAAATAAAATATTGGGCAAAATAATCATTTTTATTAATGTAAGTCTGTCTTCCATGGTGAAAAACATTTTGTTCCACTTTTTAGTCAAGTCACTGATTATAGCTACCAGTTTAGTGAAGTTAAATTTAATAGTCTCATTCCATTTATTCTTAATACTTATTCCTAGATAATCTATCTTATCGTTTTCCCAGTTGAATGTATTGTATTTTTGCAAATTGCTATTTATTTTCTTATTGATTAAAATTGTTTTGTTTTTATTTTGATTAAAACTGAGCCCTGAGATTTTTCCAATAGAGTTATGGCATTCATGATATGTTGTAAAGAGCCTTCTTTGTCACTGGATGTTAGTAGAACATCGTCAGCAAAAACTGAACTTTTAGACAGTATCCCTCATTAACTTGAAATCCTTTGACATCTGGATTATTTCTAATAAATGAAGCAAAAGGTTCCACTGATAAAGCAAAAAATAATGGGGACAGAGGGCAACCTTGTCTAGTTACCTTATGAATTTTTACTGGGGATGATAGACATGAACCAATCTTAGCAAATGCTTTAGAATCACTATAAATATTCAATATCAGTTTAGTGAAAATTGAAGTAGAGTTAAATTCTTTAAAGATTTTTTTGTAAGTATGACCAACTAAGGGAATCTAATGCCTTATCAATATCCAGACTAATAATAGTTAATTGCTTCTTGGTTTTGTTTGCAATGTCTATTAGAGATAGCAGCTTAATAATATTGTCATGTACTTTTCTATGTAAGATAAAGCCAGTTTGATCAAAGTGTATTAGATTGGGAAATATATTCTTTAGTCTTTTGGCCAGGATAGACATGAAATTTTTATAATCAATATTTAACAATGATATGGGTCTATAGGATGCACATAGTTGGGGGTCCTTACCTTGTTTCAGAATGGGTGAAATTATTGAGTACTTCCATGAGGGAGGGAAAATTAAGTATTGTTTAACCATGGAGAATGTATTTAATAATAACTTTATGGTGTGCTCTGGAAGAATTTTATATATTTCTGGGATTATTCCAGCTAACCATGGGGCTTTATTATCCTTCAGATTTTTAACTTGTTCTTTCACTTCTCCTAAGGTTATTTGTTTATTTAGGGCAGTATTTTGTTTTTTGATAGTTTAGTCTTGATATTTTCTTGTAGAAATGTATCTATTACATTGTCTGAATCTAGTGGTGATTGCATGTCATTGATTGACTGATAATGATTTCTAAAGGCTTCTAATATACCTCCTAAATCACTTGTTCTTTTTACTGTGTTATTATTCTTGTATTTAATTTAATTAATGTGGTTTTGTTTATTAATTTGTTTGGATCTGATAGCTAGTTTATGTAAATGTCTGGGTCTTACTGAATAGGACTGTAGTTTAATCTTTTCTAAGATTATAGCAACCTTATGATTCAATATTTCTAAATATTTGTGGTTTAGCTTAAAGATTTCAGTAAGTACTGCTTTATCGTTTGATTTTAAATTTAGTTTCAACTTATCTATGTTGGCATGTAAATCAGAAAGTTCCTTGTCCCATTCCTTTCTCCTTTGAAAATACCAAGCTTTAATTCCACTAAAGATGTGCACTTTTAATGCATCCCAGAGTATGATATCTTTTACTTCACCATTATTGTTGTTTTCCATAAATGCATTTATTTCTTTTAGTAACCACTCCTTAAAACCTTTTAACTTAGTAACATAGGCTGGGATTCTTTGAAAAATTATCATATCATCTTTTTTCACAGTCAAACTGAACAAAAATGTATTGTGGTCAGAGAGTGGACATGACTGCATTGCAACATCACTTATTTTAGAGTAAAGAGTGTTAGACACAAAAATCTTATCAATATTGGTTTATGTGCCAAATCGGAAAGAATGAGTATACTGAAGTGAATTTTGAACTCTTAAATTATGTATGTCTCTAAAATGTATTGAGGCTATAAAACTGTTTACCTTTTTAGCTTGTGTTGTTAGTTTGACCTTACTATTGTTAGAGGTGTCTTCATCTGATAACAACCAATTGAAATCTCCCGCCAGAATAATTTCTCCCTTTGCATGTAAAGTAATGAGATCCAAGTATTTCTTCACATATTTAGTTCCTAGACCAGGAATCCAATATGAGTTTACCAGTGTGAAGCATTTCTTATTAACTTCTAGCACTACTAAGCTTAACATTCCGTCTTTATCTGAAAAGGTGTTTAAAATTTTAGGTAGTGTATAAGTATTATTCCATAGTATAAGAGTACCTCTCCTTTTGGCTCTAAAGCAGGAATCCGTGAGAACTGTAAAACCATTAAATGATAATTTTTGCAAATCCTTCTCCAGCAAGTGGGTTTCCTGCAAGAAGATTATCTGAGCTCTGTGCATTTTAATGAATTTAATTAAACCAGCTCTTTTGACTTTGTTATTTAAGCCATTAATTTTTAATGATAAGCATTTGTATATCATAATTTGTTAAAGTTATATTTAGAGTATCAATAATACCTTCCAAGCATAATGACTTGAAGTAATTCATGAAGTTATGTATCATGGATGAGTCAACAATCTTTAGAAACAAATTCTGAAACCAATAACTAAGAAAACATACATACATGGAACCTAAAGTTCCAGGTTTGGTTAATAAATTAACTAAACCACCCCTTAACACCATCTCACACACAAAAAACATACATAAATAGCTTCTGCTTTAAATGTAGTATATAGCAACAGTAAAGCATTTCTAAGGTAACTCAAACAAATATGGACATAAAAAGTCCATCAGGCAATCACAGTGGATTCATATATAATATTGTGTAAACCACTACTAGGTATTGGAAAATAAGGAGTCAGTTTCACCAGTTAACCTAGTTGCTTTATTGGCATTAGCTTCTAATACCTATATATTTTATACCTGTATTACAGTCTCTTGTGTTTATAACTACAGCAATACAGAACAAAAGGAGGGATCATATGTTGGTCTATTAATACTAACTGAACAGAATAGAGTGACCTAGAACATTTTAACAATCCATTCCTATAGTGTATGTGGTCATACAAATATTTGAATCATAGTATCATAACCATCATTGCAAATTAGTCTGATTATATTGCTTTAAATCTGCATCAGTGAGAATACCTAATATAGATTAAAGTTGCTTAAGCATGAAAGTAGCAGAAGGAAAAGGAGACTCAATCCTATATATATCTTTGCATTCAGAATATTAAAGAAATTTGTTGTTTAAGTAGTCAAATATTAATATATTATCATTTAGGGCATGCTATCAAATTAAAGAATGGTGTCCTGTCAGACTTCATTGTTTCAAAGCAACAGACACACAGTAGCATTAAAATGCAATTTTCCTCATTAGACTAGTAAACTAATCACTCCATTAAAGTCCTAGCTTGTTAAAAATGTATATTTAAAGTGATGCCATACCTTTAGATGCATAAAAGATGAAAAAACATAAAAAAACAGTTACTTTTTCTTCTAGTTTCATTTTCAGCTTTACTTCCTGGTTTCTGAGTCATGCATGAGTTCAAAGGGCATGTGATGTCATCACTCACTGTATTCTTGCTTCCAGCTTCTCTAGCTTACTGCTAGTGCCCTGTAGATGCTCGTGCACATGAAGAAACAGTCACAGAGGCTTAGAAAAGGCATTTTTGGTGGGAATTTCAAACAACTAAGTTTTCTCCATTTTAAAGAAGCATAAAACGTGCATGAGCAGCCTCCACAGTGAAAAAAAAAACATGAACAGCCCTTCTCTAAAAATGTTGGGAAAGTAAGATTGTCCCCATAAATCAATAATGTACATCCCTTAAACTAAATTAGGTTAAGAATTAAAATTAGAGCCTTTAGTTAATGTAAAGCAATGAATGTTGATATATTACACTAAGAAATGCAGATTTTAAGTAAAGACATATATATTAATCATGATATGAATATCTTTCAAAAATGTCAAAAGGAAACAAAACTATCTTAAGTAAACCATCTCCTAAGGGCACTTTTGTTGTGGGGATTCCATACAGTGTAATCATAATAGACTAAACAGTAAACTCTAAAATGTTACCCCACCACTAACACTTATGAATGCTTTACTTTGGAAATCATGAATTAATAGTAAGATAGCATGACTTTTGTATCCCAAATGAATATATAATGAAGTTAACTGTGCCCCGGTTATAGTAAACATATGGTAAGAAAGAAAAAAAAAAAAATATATATATATACACACACACACACACACACACACACACACACACACACATGTACATACAAACACACATACACACACACACACACACACACACACACACACATATATATATATATATATATATATATATATATATATATATATATATATATCTATATACATACACATATACATACATGTATACATACCTAGATATATGCCTATGCCTAGGCAAAATAAAGACCTTTGTTTTGTATATGTATTCCAATAAAATATTATGTAAAATAAAGACACTTTACCTTTGTTTTGTGCATATATTCCAATAAAACATTAAGTAAAGAGTTCTGCAAGAAAGTATTTAGTATTATTTGATAGCAATCATATTTGTCTTTTAATTTTTTATTTGCAGTTTCTTTGACAGTCCCAGTGTTCTTAGTTGCATGTCTTTTCAGATTCTGTGTAGACCATTCCATGTCCTCTATATCAGTTAATATTTTTTCTTGTGAATAATGTCCAAAGCCTCTGACAAGGAGCTAAAGATCTTCTCACCTTCTGGTAAAAATATTTTTATCCTGGAGGGAAAGAGAATTTGTGCTTTGATGTTAACTTTTTTAAGAGATTTTATCAAGGGAACGCATTCTTTCCTTCTAGATATGACAGAAGTATTGTCATTGTCAAAATTAATGAGTTTGTCCTTTATCTTGATGGGAGAATTATTCCACACAGACTTCAGAAGCAAATCCTTATCTTGGGAGGACAAAAATCTACCAATGATGGATCTGGGGTTAGGAGAAACGAAACTGTTGTTGAAGCAGGTTTTGCTAGAGACCAGTGAGCCCTCTCTATACCAAAGGAAAGGGCTTCAGGAAGATTTAGTGCTGTTGGAAGCCATTTATTAAGAAAGTGTATCATATCAGTTCCCTCTTCCTTTTCTGATACTCCATAGATTCTAATGTTGTTTCTCTGTGACCTACTTTCTAGGTCTTCTAGCTTCTCTGTTAGTTTTGTATTTTTTTTGAAAAGAAACTCATTTTGACTTTCACATTCCATCAGTCTGCCATCCATATCTGTTACAGATTCCTCGATAGAAGTAATTTGTTCAGAATGCTTTTTAGCCATTTCTCTAAGAATGTCCAGCTGCTTACTACAGTCTTGTTTAATAGTATCTATTTTATTCTCTAGTTTGTCCATTTTTATAGATAGTTCTTGAATAGTAGTTGAATGTTTGCAGCTCCTTCTTTGCCACACTGTCCTGATGAGATTTCTTCGAGTTACTCATACTTGGATTTCTTGAGGAAAAACGTCTTAACAGGAAAAATAATAAAAACTTATGTTTTAGTACTAATTTTTGAAAAATAATAAAGGACCTATATTCACATATCCTCTGATATACTTTTGGATTAGTATTTCTAAAAATTAGATTAAATTTCCTGTCAGAATAAAAATGTTATAAGCAGAGCTAATGTACAGTGCTGCTAGCAGTCTGGCATCTTGGCCACGCCCCACTAGTGTGCTTTTGTGAGATGTAAGATGGACTACCTTAATGGGCACCTGATATTCCCAGAGAAAAAATAATTGCTGTGGTTGTGGAGGAAAATGACTAGCTGCCTGATGCTGTTTGCTTATTATTTTGGCTTTGCAAGACTAATGTGATTATGTGAAGCTAAATGTAATATTTTAATGTGTGGCAACTATTTGTTTGAAACAAATGTGAAATTCATGTACAATCAGAAGTCTGAATTGTGCATAGAAGTGGTTATAATTGCTTTGTGGTGATTGTATGGCTGAAAGTTACTGACACTGTGGCAACTTGCTCAGTTTACTACCCATGTCTTATTTTTGAGAGATAAATGCACCACAGAATACCCATACCAGAAATTCAGGGAGCTGGAGGCCCCCACATTGCAAGGCTGTATAAATGTATTTTGGCCTCACCTTCATAATCACCTCTACCATGAAACGAACCTATTATAAAACCAGTTATGCTCGTAGGTGTACAGAGAATGTCACTCTATGTGTGTGTGTGGGGGGGGGACAATGTCATTACTTCTTTAATATTTCTCCCAAACCTCAGAGGCGACCATTTCTTGTGTTGGGCTGGGGGACAGTGTGGTCATTATTTCTTTAACTCTTTCCACAAACTTCAGAGGAGTCCATGGAAGGTCACTGTAGCTTCTATAGGGGATGGATTGTACTGTCTAGAAGTAACAAGTTGGAAACATTATTGTAATTATTTTTTTAATTTTCCTCAAAATTAAACATCGGATGCATATACAGGTGGCTATCTTTTGGGGGAGAGTAAGTAAGTGTGGTGTTTATATATGTCCAACAGCAAATATGTTATGTTCTCCTCGTTTTTTTTTTCCTGTTATGTCCCAGTCTAACATCAGGAAGGTACCCAGATATTGTCTGTCCTTTGGGGGTAAGGGGTGAGGAGGCATGCTGTATATAGATATGACAGCAGCAGTGGCAGCAGCTTGAAATATATATCTGTGAACAACTGTGCATTAATTTTAGTCCCAATTTAACACCGGGGGGAATACATAGAAAGTGACTAATTTTGTAACTTTTGTTTCGAGGCTAGTGTAGTATAGTGCTATACTATATTTTAATTAGGGTAACATTAGTTATTTATTTTATTTTATTTTTTTTTTTTCATTTAGGATAGAGTTTTCCAGTAGTGCAATTTCAAGTAGGCTGGTTCCATTCCATTATTCTATTAATTTTATTATGTTTAATTTTTTGTTAAAATATGTAAGACTTGCGTTTATAGCTTCATTTTTTTCTTCTTTTTACTTACTGTGGCTGAGATAGAGTGTAGTGTGTTTAACTAAAGATGAAGTCTGACATAATAAGCCATTATCACTGATGGACACCTCCTGGCAATGTCCATAGTTCAGTGTATTTCACACCTTTTTTATACCAAGAAAATAAGTCAGAAGGTTATTGATTCTTCCCCACAGGGCACACAAATTTAGAGTATGTATATGTTAAACAAGTCATTATTTGCCGAGCTACAAATTCTAAAATTTGGGCAGCTGAGTGGCAAAACATGAACACTTTTATCTGTCAACTGTCCGATTCAAAAACACAAACCCAAAAACACAGTCAACTCCTGTCTAAAAAACATATATTCCATGTGTTGGTAAAGAACCCTGCATTTACCATGCTGCTCCATTCACTATAGATGTCCTGAATGCCTTGATTGCTACACGCTGCAGGAACTGAAAACTCAAAATCACCACATCTTTTTTTACAAAGTGTTGCTTCTGATACTGAGGGATGATGTTTTTCAATGAGTCAGCAGCAATGTGCTCTTTGGTGCTGTGAACTGGTGGCATATTGGGATTAACACCATTAACAGTTGTCATAAATAAAATACCTTGGAAGTTACACGCTCGTACCAACACGTAAGATCAGTAAGAAGGGACATAACCATACTCCATGGTGTCATCCTTCAGATAGCCTTCAAATAAGATATTAAACCTCAGTCTTGGGAGTTGGTGGTTGTACAGCTGAACATTAAAAATCCCTCTGCACTTTTTAATGAAGGGTACAAGATGCTCTTGGCACCGTGGGTAAACTTCCTTTTGATTATATGACCGACTATTTGTGTCTCATCTGTAAAAAGGCCACAGGACCAGTAGCATCTACCGGCTAAAAATAAAGTAAAATAAATACTGTAACTTCTGGTTTTGCAGAGAACATGCCGGTGTCCTCAATGACTTTATTTTTAAACTGTTTTTTGTGTGTATATATCTGTATCTTCATATATACCTATACACATATATATGTATATATACACACATATATATATATATATATATATATATATATATATATATATATATATATATATATATATATATATATATATATATATATATATATATATGTGTGTGTGTGTGTGTGTGTGTGTGTGTGTGTGTAACTATATCTCTCTGTCTCTCTATCTACCTATCTATGTGTATCTGTATTTATTTCTTGGTATATTTTATATCAGATTTTTCAGTGAGTAGGTGAGTTGGCCCACTGACCTTTCTCAACCAAAACCAGACTCTTTAAAGCTCTTTAAAGAACAACTGCTTTTAACAAATACCACTTTGTATAACAATAAACAATATACTTACTCATTTAACAGGGGAAGAATTACATAACCAAAAAAAAAAAAAAGCAAGTTTATTTAGATAACATACAATGAGATGTATAGTATGAAATAGGTAATACAAATGTTATAAAAGTGTACTATGCAAGATACTCATTTTTAAACAGTACAAGCAATAACTTTCTAAGCAAAGACAATCCCCGGGATTCACGAAGCTCAGCGCAAGGACGGCATTAGCCTTGCGCCGAGTGTGCGGCGTAGAGATGGCGCAGCAGCACCATATGCATATTAATGAAGGCGCGCTGCAGCACTGTCCACGTGCATAGGAAACATGTGTGAGTGCAGGGAGTGTGTTTAAGCACTGCACAGAGGCGTGAACATGTCAGCTATAGTCACGCAACCTAAAATGCTGACTAGTACAGCCTGCCTCTAATAGTAATCACTCCTGTCAGTGTCCATAGATACTGAAATGTATGCAAAGCATACAAGAGAGTTCCACAAGCACCAAAATAAAATCACAGGAGTAAACACACAAGCACGTAGCTGAATGTTGAACCCCTGTCCCTCGAACAATGACATTTAAAACCCCATGTTCGTATTTCATTGTAGTGTTGATTTTTATACCAAGTGGAAGAAAAAAGCAGTGTGTTTGCGCACCGCTGCCCTTTGCTAAGCCTAGCCCAATGGAATGGTCAGAGCATTCACTCAATATCTGCCCATTCACAGTCCGAGTCATCCTTGTCTGGACAGCCCAAAAATGAATGGGTGTTACCCAGGTCACTCTACCATGCCATGAAAGATAAGTATTTGCATGTACCTATGTGCGTGAAGTACAGCATGTGGAAAACCAAATATGCTAGGGTTGTCCTCGCAACCATATTGGTACCAGAGATATGTAGAGTATGCAATGTGTACTGTTGTCTGTGCCATGGGCCAGCAACCAGAGAAGGGATGGATGGTGTGTTCATGGAATTGGGGGTGGGTGACGGATAATGTAATAATTCGCCAAGGGGAGACTGGGTCGAATGTACAATAGGTGAACTGGAGGTGTACAAGGGAGCAGTGGGTGAATCATAAAGGAAACATACATTCACATCCCCAATATACCCTGACAGGCCATACTGCAGAATACAATCCCACAAACATATGAACATTAAAATGTGCGATAAACATGTACAGAAACAGTACCGGCTCGCACCCACATAATGGTCTGGCCTAAACTGAGCCATCCAACCCCTACACACCTGGATACATAATTGAATACCCATCATCCCCTCCACAGCACACCCTCCCACTTGCTGAACGTACACCAAACCCACCCATGCTCAGGCTGCTAGCTTGGGCCAGCCATATCTGCAGACAGTGCCCCCTACACACATCTAGTAGGCAGTCTCACCTTAGGCAGTCTCAGGATTGCAAACTAGGTATCCCATGCAGGTATAACCCTCCCTCATTTCCATATAGCCAAAAGAATGGGAGTCATTGGCATCCACAATTTTTGGACATCCCTCATGGAATAAGTGTCTGTTCTAAAGATTAGACTTGGTGGCACAACACGATGTCCAGCCCCGTAGACATCCGGACACAAGTTGCATTAGCAGTAGCTGTCCACAACCCTGCTCAGCCTCCAGCCAGTCCTGCATAACCTATGACCCAGGATTAAACACCTGACTGTGATGCACATCTCCCCATGTGCATTATCAGAAATATATACCTTTCACATGTTCCCTAGAAGCTTACCCATAGTCATCGTCCGAATAGGACACGTCCACAAATTGTCTACCCTGTCCAGGTTCCATGTCGTAATGATGCACACAACCCCTGTATACAAACGGTACATGTCCCTCCTGGATACAGGTGTTCATATACATGGCTATGTACAACCCCAGATATGTAGTCATACAGCTATAAATGTACATAGCTACAGCTACACATCACACATATAAGCATATAAGTAGTTGTCAAGTATGTGTCCTATTTATAAATATGTATACTTGCAAATGTATACATATGTCTCTCAGAAACATATGAACATTAACATGTACTATACATATGTACACCAACCGACTGTCACATTTGTTTCCAGTAGTGTGGAATGCCTGTAGTAAGGTCATATATCCTAACTACCATCCATGCAAAATGTACCACGGATGGTGTAGTGGTCAAACCGGTGACTAAGGTGTTTCTGTTCCTGGGTCCAAGCCATGAAAGGGTTGTTAATTTTATATGATGACCAGAATAATGGCCATTGGATATAGGGTGATTAAGTAGCTTACAAGCTGACATAAGTGGGTATGTGCGGCGGTAAGTGGCGGCCATTCAACAGCATGGGAAATATAAATAAGTTTGTAGGTGTATATGTATGTGTATGTACATATATATATATATATATATATATATATATATATATAGATACACATCTCCATGAAGAATGAACATGGTCACAATAAAGCAGTCATAATGAATGTGAAGGAAAACAGCAGTGGAACCCCCCCCCCGTATTATTTAGTGCTGTCATATTAAGCTGGCCAGAGGTGAGCAAACCTCCTGCATCTCCAACCACAGGTAGGATGCTAACAGTGGAACTAACTTTGTTCATGTGCTAAGTCTGACTTTCAAACAGGTACAGAGCAGTCCCAGTCTCCATTCAGATGAGCCGAAAACCAAAAGACTAATTGAACACCCTGACTATTATATGAACGTATGTCCCAGGATTATAAGCTTGGGACATCTGACTATACATGCAGTGAGCCAACATGTCTAGAGCAGTAGGGAGTGATGCATGTGTAGTGGTGTGGTTTATTTCCAACCAGAGAATGGATGGCTGCTGTGTTAGTGATGTTTTGCTGCATTTGTTCTGGTAACTATGAACCATGGGTATACATGCAAATGAAGCAGCACAGCAATAGTGTAGTGGTTAGAGCATCCGCCTATCGAGCAGACATTGCTGGTTCAACTGCAGCACACACCATTTATGATGCGTAATCCGTATAAGAGCTTATCCTGCTAATTTTATGCTGCATAACGATATAATACCATTGAAATGTGAACTGGGGTGACGTATCACAGTAAGAATGCAGAAGGTGTTTGCATGATGGGAAATGGTGGTTAAACATGGCGAAACGGAAAACCGCTGCTGAAAAGTGTTGTACTCACCCTTTGTCCAACGGCCCTTGTTCTGCCCAGGAACACAATAAACCGCCTCGGCCAAGCACGACGCCAGGAACCTACACACCACAACCAATGTGATTTACCACTAAGCCATGGCAATTATACCTAACTCTGATGTTATCACAAACATAGCATAGCAGACAGCACAGTCATTCAACAGTATGATCAAACTAATTAATCATGTAGATGTATATGCATACGTACATATATATATATATATATATATATATATATATATATATATATATATATATATATATATATTATATATAAATATAGATTCATAGGTTCGTAGGTTGATACTAGGCTTTTGGCCCTAAGGCCTATGCAAGCCTAGCCATAACAATTCCCTGGAGATTTCTTCCCACAATATTTACTTCTCTGGGCCCCTGTCTAGCAGGGCAACTGACATGATCCCCGGGGTGAATTTCCTATCTCCCATCCAATCATCAAGGTTCCTTTTGAAGAGGGCTAATGAGGCACTCTGCTTGAATGTATGGGCAGTCTATTCCAGAGTATGGGGAGTCTCTGGGTCAGGAACCTATCCTTCCAGCATGTTTTGTTCATTGTGATGATAAGGTTTAGATCCATGGAGCGTGTGGCTGTAAGGGATTGGGATTTCTTTAAGTGGAGCATGTCCAACAGCTCAGGGTTTGACATGGCGTTGTATGTTAAGCAGAGATCGCCTCTGAGTAGACGATATGCCACAGAGTATAGCTGGAGTTTTTTTAGATGGTCAGCATATGGCATCTGCTTTAGGCCTGTGATTCTTTTAGTGAGGTATTTCTGTGGCCTTTCCAGCTGTTGCAGATGTCTTGTGAGGTACATACCAAATGGGGCATTATACTCTATAATGGGTCTAATGAGGGATGAGTACAGTGGGACAATGACCTCTTTTTTTCTGGATGAAAAACCCTTAGTGATGAGGTGTGCCACATATATTTATATATATATATATATATATATATATATATATATATATATATATATACATATACAGAATGAACATGGTCACAAGAAAGAATTCATAAAGAATGGGAAGGAAAACAGCAGCGGAACACCTGTATTATCTAGTGCTGACATATCAAGCTGGCCAGAGATGAGCAAACCCCCAGCATCTCTAACTACAGGTAGGATGCTAACAGTGGGACTAACTTTGTCCATGTGCTAAGTCTGACTTTCAAATGGGTACAAGGCAGTCCCAGTCCCCAGTCAGACAAGCCTAAAACCAGATGACCATATGAACACCCTGACCATCATATGAACGTATGTGCCAGGACTATAGGCTTGGGAAGTCTGAATATACTTGGAGTGAGTCAACATGCGGGACAAGCCCAGAGCAGTAGGGAATAGCACATGTGTAATGGTGCGGTTTTCCCAACAGGAGAATGGATGCCTGCTTTTGTTTTTCATAGATTCATTTTTTCATAGATTCGTTTTTCATACATCTGTTCTCCAGATTTACTTTTTGGATCCCATTTACATTTTTCACATAGAGCATTTTCCACATTTTTTCCCCATCCCTATCCACCATTTTTACCATATATACACAATTCATTTACGAGATCTTTGAGGTCATTAGCTGTGACCTCACCTGGTTGCTTTTATTTAGTTGCACATCACATTCTATCACAGCCAGCAGCTGCACCCTAGAACTTGTGTATGTATTTGGTGCTCTGGTAACATTAGATGAACTGTTCAACGCAAGTCATGATTGTTGGTCAGATTGTGAAGTAATGTTAGTTACATTACATGCAAGATTTGTACATTTTGAATTAGAGTTGGCAAGAGACACATTTTACGATCTTATGTTTATTCTGCTACTATGGCTGTCCTCATTGATTGGGAAAAGGCATACGTTCTGATGTTCAGGTACTGAAAGGTTGTACACATTTTGCTGATCCACGGATCTTGATATGTTTTGTGCATTACATGCCTTATGCATTTTTTACATTCTATCCTAAGGATGCATTGCTTTAGTATATTGCATACACTTGTCCAAGCATTGTGCATGCTATGTTGCATCTATGTTTAAAGCGCCGCCTTGACGCATGAATATACAGCGTCTGCGACGCAACTCATGCATGGACGCAGAGGGAGCATGGCGCTTCCGTTGAGTTCACCGCAGGTAGTGGCGACTGGAGTTTTGATTGTTTTGATTTAAGCATTTCTTAAACGGAGTTAACTAGGACAGAAAGGGACTAAGCCCCTGTCTTTAATATGATTCTAAGCTTCCTTTACATACAGTTGTTTACCTGATATTCATGGGATTAATAACAGCGAGTTTTTATTTTCTGAAACGCTATGCAAGAAAGGGAGCCTTAGATGTTTTTTGCGTGGTGCCTATTAAGGTAATATTAAGCTATATTCTTTCTTTGAACAAGATTGATAGCACTTTCTAAGTATTTGAGGCATGTGGGATTAATGTTTGATTTTGGGAGATGTTGTGATGTTTTGAACTCAAGTGCTTGTGACAGGATGTGAGGTCAAATGTGTTAAGCATTCTTTTTGCAACTCTTTTTATCTAAGTTGAATAATATTTTATTTTTGCAAGTGATATGGTGATAGAGATGTAGCTTTCACAGTATTAGGCTGCCAATAGTTCCTAAATTCAACTAGTTCCGTTGTTTAGTTTTTATGAGTTTTTAATAATAAGTATTTAACTAGAGGATTACTGCTTGGCTCAATTGCTTGTCAATTTGAACCAAATGGGGAGGGGCAGTGGCTTTGATTTAGGTATCACATGTTTTTTAACAAATGTTTCATTGGATGTATTTGAATATGCTATGCTATATAAATTGTTCTGTTTTTACTATTTATAATATCTGAAGAAGCGGTGTGGCTCACCGCGAAAGCGCTCATAATAAACTTGTTCTTGACGCCAGAGTCCTGTTGTTATATCATCTGATACGGGCTTACCAGAGGATTAATTTTATACTTGTTCTTTAATACAATATTTTATTATATATTCAAGCATCAGCTGTTGGGACATTTGTGGTTATTTTCTACCTCCACGATTGAGTGGTAACAGCTCCTTCCATATTTGGTTTTTTGGTTTATTCAATACTTATTTACGGTCTTTGGGTGTTTTTGATATATATATATATGTATATATATATATATATGTATATATATATATATATATATATATATATATATATATATATATATATATATATATAGGATATATATAAATCTAGATTCATAGGTTCGTAGGTTGATACTAGGCTTTTGGCCCTAAGGCCTATGCAAGCCTAGCCATAACAATTCCCTGGAGATTTCTTCCCACAATATTTACTTCTCTGGGCCCCTGTCTAGCAGGGCAACTGACATGATCCCCGGGGTGAATTTCCTATCTCCCATCCAATCATCAAGGTTCCTTTTGAAGAGGGCTAATGAGGCACTCTGCTTGAATGTATGGGCAGTCTATTCCAGAGTATGGGGAGTCTCTGGGTCAGGAACCTATCCTTCCAGCATGTTTTGTTCATTGTGATGATAAGGTTTAGATCCATGGAGCGTGTGGCTGTAAGGGATTGGGATTTCTTTAAGTGGAGCATGTCCAACAGCTCAGGGTTTGACATGGCCTTGTATGTTAACCAGAGATCGCCTCTGAGTAGACGATATGCCACAGAGTATAGCTGGAGTTTATTTAGATGGTCAGCATATGGCATCTGCTTTAGGGCTATGATTCTTTTAGTGAGGTATTTCTGTGGCCTTTCCAGCTGTTGCAGATGTCTTGTGAGGTACATACCAAATGGGGCATTATACTCTATAATGGGTCTAATGAGGGATGAGTACAGTGGGACAATGACCTCTTTTTTTCTGGATGAAAAACCCTTAGTGATGAGGTGTGCCACA
>NC_056725.1:1098292460-1098327460 GCF_019279795.1 Protopterus annectens | reverse complement strand
TGCAGGACACCCAAAAATTTGCCCAAACCAAATAAAGGCGATAGACCGGCCATTTTGTCCGCAGCTTATACAGACTCAGAATACAAGTTTGGGTAACCCTGATGACCCATGAGCCAAGACAATTGTATGAAATGGGTCCCATAAAGTGGTGACTGGGCAGCGTGTAGTAGTGTGTCCAGAACAGACCAGGACCCAGAGTAAGGATGGGTGCTGTTGAGGAGGCGTGGGTGGGGGAACTATGGGTAGCTACTTATGTGTCTAGGTGTGCAGGTGTTGGCTGATGTGGGCCTATATGGACAGCCCTAGGGATGCAAGCGAATGTGTTCATTGGGCAGAGGCGCCGGCCAACGTGCAGCCACACCCACTGTGAGATCCACTAAAACAAAGTGTAATCTATATGGCAAGGAATGGAATAACCAGATGTAGACGTATATATGTAGAGGTATGTGTGTGTATATCTACCCATAGCAACATAGAGATATGCCTCTCCCTCACCGTAGTATGAATGTATACATACAGAAAAAGAATACAGATACATACCCACATATAAACATATACATATGCAGACAACCATAGACCCATATGTCATTAGATTTTATATATATATATATATATATATATATATATATATATATATATATATATATATATATATATATATATATATATACAGCAAGATAGAAATATACATTTATGCATACATATACAGATATATCTGTACATATTAATGTATATATATATATATATATATATATATATATATATATATATATATATATATATATGTGAAAGTAAATATACACATGTATATAGCTAGGATATGACACAGCAGTTACGAGTAACATATGTTCACAGGCCATGCATATGGTGGTGGGAGGTCCAATAAACAAACGTGTAACATGTAGCATCCCCCCCAACCCCCCCAGCTAGGCCAGTGAGACATACAGACACACAATAAAGGTAAACACACCACTGCTTCCCAGACCACCGGCAGGATACTACCAGTGGGAGAGACCTGCAAGATCTAATCTTGAAACATAGACATCGATGTCCCTTGTGGGACACCAAAAATTAATGATCAGAGCCAGTCCCTGTAATGATTTATCAAGCCAGGCTCTAGATGTACACGGACCAGTAGGTTGTGCAAGACTGATAACCCATGGGTTGACACAATGTACGACATATGTCCTGACACGGGGAGAGTGTGCAGTGTGTAGTGGTGTGTTTATACCCCACCTGCACCCACAGTAAGGATGAGTGCTGTAGAGGAGTGGCAGGTGGGGGAACTATAGATATGCGATTATGGGCCTAGGCTTGCAGGTGTTGGCTGGCAGAGCCGTATTAGGACCGCCCCGGGGATGTAAGTAATATCCCGATATGGGCATAGCTGTTGCCCATACCGCCCAACCCCTAAGAGCACATCCACCAGATAGGCCATAAACCATTGGGGGAACAAATAGGGACCATACCATTGAACTGTCCCTGATTATCAGGGACGTCCCTGATTTCGACTCAGATTCTAACTCTGTCCCACCTAAACCCTCCTAGAACTAGTGATATTAGGAGGAAAGGTGGTGGATTACACATAATGAATAATGACAACAATTAAGAGTCATAAACAGCATGTACCTCAAACAATGTCCATGAATTCATATGCTCTGAGTCTGTCAATGTGTCAGATTAATAGCACCAATAATTTAAAAGTGTCCCTGATGTTGTTATGCTGTGTCCCTGATTCAGTCTTCATTTTTTCCCAATCGTATGAGAGGTCTGATAGGGACAGAAAGCACATATTCCACTGACTACCAGAAAGATGATAGAATATTAGGTATGCAGTAGCATGACTCGGCTGACAGATGTGGGTCCCAAAACCCAATTACTTGTCTGTATTGAAGAGTCTCAGTTCCCATGTATCAGCCAGATGGGTGCAGATTGTAAGAGGAACACACAAATAATATGAATAAAACACTGGACAGGCCGTGGATTCTGTACAGTCGAACGGCATGCTGTCGCCTAATGGACAGCCATTCTTGATACTGTAGGCATGTAATCCGATGTAATAGGCACCACAAGGTAATACTGTGGTCCTCGCTCCCACCCAGGGGTGTGAGTGTCATATGCAAGCACCAATGTCAGTGCATTTGCAAGTGCAGAAGCAAGCGGGTGTAAGCTTGTTTGGCCACCAGTATGTGAGTATTACACTGGTAAAGCAATGTAGTGGCTAACTGAGTGTAAGAAGCTGTAACCAGAAGTTAGCATTGCTTAACACCGTGCAAACCCATGCGCACCCGCTCACAACTGCTTTAATGTGCCTTAATCCCTCCGTATCCTATGGCCTTGTTCTGCCCTGCATCAAAATAAACAGCCTCTGCAAGGCTCTGAACCAGGATCCTGCACACACAGCTAATGTGATTTACCAATACGCCATGGCAGATATACAGACATCAGACCTTACCACAAACATATCATACAGCACAGTCATTCAACAGTATAGGAATGTATTCCATATTGTAGATGTGTGTGCGAGTGTTTATGTCCAGCATATAGGTACATACATATATAGAGATATATCAGGAACATACCATGTGACAACAAAGCATTACAAATGAATGAAAAGGGAAACACCAGTGATGCCTGTATTATGTAGTGGTGTTGTCCTATGTAATATCAAGACTCCCTCAGACAGACATGTGTCATTCATACATGCAAACAGTTGTACATTAGCCGTATACATCACTATGTGCATGTAATGTACATTAACACAACAGTTCCTGTCCAATCATTATGTGAGAACCGTACTCTTGCAAGGTGCTATGTGCAACATCATCATCATGATAAAGGTAAATGGGGTAACCATAGAGGGACTGGTAGTGTTGTGTGTACAATGGGGTAGTCCACATCACATGTACCTGGAACATTTAGGAGTGATGTGCATACCAGGATTGTGCACCTGAGGGACAGGGGTGAGGATAACAGGAGTATGTTGTGATGCATATTACAAGGGTTACATATGTCCACTGGGCACGTGTGTGAAATGGACAGCTATGTATGGGGCAAATATTGTCCTAGGAACCAATTGGCCTTATGTTTCCATAGGGTGAGAGTGGGATGTGGGGGAAGGAGAATAGGTATGCCCATGGAGGATAGGTAGGGTAGGATCACAGACAAGACAGCATACAGGGTCAGTATATGACACATGTGGGGGATACACCTCGGACAAGGAGGGGTGTTCGGCATTCACAAGCCCATGGGAACAGTGGGACGGAGGTCCCCAGCCATGGGCAGCCACCACTGCACCAAAACAGCTGCAAAGGAGGCAGTGCTGGGGGCTGTCCTGGAGGGGCAGCCTCACCCTGTAAATATGACAATCCACCCTTGAGCTTGCGTATCTGGCCTCTGAACCCTTTATCGAGCCCCCAACGCACCACATCCTGGAACGTACAACAGCGGACAAGTTCCTGTCGGGCCCTGCTCCCAGGGGGGACAAGCCCCATCCTCAGTGGTGGTACCACCAGAAGGTGGTGCAGAGCCAACAGAGGTTGAGGTCCAAGGCTGGGCCCCAGATGTGCTGGTGCCTGGTGCCATGGTCAGCTGAAGTAGGACAGGAGGTTCTGCCGGGACCTCCAAACCCATACAGCCTATGGTGTTGCAGTTTAAACACAGATATGGCTTAGTAATAGACAACAGCATTCAGGATTACTTACAGCAGTATGCATAGATATGACCATCAACCCAACACAACAGATGGTATACATTTGCAGAGGGAGCACAACACATGCATATATACTGCATGACATCTGTACATAATGTAGAAGACGTGTGACTGCAGCTATGAACAGTGGCCCATTATTGGCTTGCCACTGAGAACCCCAGACAGTGTCTGTCATGCCACTGTTTCATGTGACATATGTCCAGTCAGGGATGTGATGGCAGTAACACATCCCTATCACCATGTACTGGTAGCAATCCTCACACTATGCTCCTGCTGTGCACAGATGTGTGTTCAGTGTGTAACACAGGAAACAAATGTCTCCACACACTAACCAATCCACAGATAGCCCTACAGATGGGGGTGCCTCATGAACAGAGCACTGCCATGTCTGTTTTAAAACATGCAGAATAGCCATTACCACACACAACATGTTAAATAGGCAGTAGTCTCAATGAAGCATAGCTACACTTACATGCTGTAGTCATGTCCGGCACATCACCCTCCTGTCTTTAGGTTATTTCCCACTGTGTATGATATCATCTGTGATGCCGTTTCCAAACACCACATCCAGGTACCACTCACAGCGACTGTCATGGCCAAACACCAACATGATGTTCCTAGATATTGTACTGTGTTTGTCATGTGAATGGCTATGGGAACATCATCACAGCTGTTCCACATGCAATCAGCTAGAGGAGGACTGCAATAGGTGCAGAGGCCATCACCTGATCATGTCCATCACTTACAATACACATGCTGCTGCTGAGCAGGTGTACACCTCCACATCCACCAGAGAGTGTGTGGGAGGGGCAGACAAAGTACATCAGAGAAGGGATTGGAGACCAAAACCTAAGCATCCTCTGTCACACATCTACCAGTACAGGGGTCAAACCCTGACTGACTAGTCATTACTATTACAAGTGCATGCAGTTACTACATGTGCCACAAAGCCGACATGTTGCTGTGCTGTAAGAACATATATGTGTGTTGGTGAGAGACATGTGCAACAGAGATATAGTACACATACATTAGGTGTAGCACACATGGCTGTCCATGTGAACGGATGCCATTATCACCACAACTCCACTCTCTAATGGACTCGCATTGACACTCTTTGCCAGGGCCACAAATATGCTCCCTAACTACTTAGTTTGCCACACTGCAGTAATGCACAGGTACTATTTATTTTTATTTATTTATTTTAAAATTTTTGACCAGGATCTCCAACTGGATGCATGCCCATTTTCAGCGGAGGCCCGGGGAGAAAAGCTCCAAGGGTAAGCAGATACAGCATTACATAATACCAGCATTGCATATTACAATCAGACTATTTACAGAGATTACATAAGTAAGCAAGTTAAACAAGTTCCACAGGTTACAGTTAATCCTGAGCGCAAGTCAGGATTAAATTAAATTACACAGTGAACTGGTTAACAGATTTTTACACATTCTAGAGAGAGTTAACCAGGCTTGATACATTGACATAGCCAGTTAAGTGACAAATGTTGTTTGAGTCTAGTTTTAAATTGACCTAAGGTGGAAAGTAAGGTAATATCAGCTGGACGAGAGTTCCAGGATCTACTTACAGAGTTTGCAAAGAGAGAATCACTGGCTATGTTATTAATTTTGCTAGTCTGAATTAGTAGTTTGTTAGAGGATTGAAGCGGTCTAGGATTGTTATAGCGGGTGATAATATTTTTAAGTGCAGGAGTATTGTCTGAATTATAGAGGATTTTAAAGGCCATAATTAGTTGGTTATACTGGATTAGGCTGGGTAGTTCAAGTCACCCAAGCTGATTTAGATTGATGCAATGATGTGTCCTAAAAGACAGCCTATTGGCAAACCTGGCAATGTGGTTGTAGCAAATTGAAAGTTTGTTAAGGACAGTCTTGTTTAAATTCGAGAGTAGAGGGGATGCATACAGAAGGGTTGAAAGAAGGTGAGAGCGAGCTATGGCAATTTTAGCTGGAGGGGTTAGGAAGGCTTTTATTCTGTAAAGTGACCCTAGTTTTTTATTGATAGTTTGATAGTTTGGTTAACATGTAGGTCAAATTTTAGATTATTGTCTATGATGACACCTAATAGTTTTGTACAGGGGTCAGGGGAGATTATTGTGCCATCATTTGATTTTATGGTAAAGGTGAAAGCGGTAGACCTACGTGTTGGTGAAAATAACAGCATTTTAGTTTTTTGGGGATTTAGGATCAGACGATGTTCAGAAAGCCAGTTTTCTATTGTATTAAAGGTGGTCTGGGTGTGGTACATGCACCACAGGGGATATCTGGAGGTTCTATGGGCTAGGGCATGTGAACGTGTTTGACATTTGTTGGTATGCCAATGGGGGTTATACTGGGAGTGACTGTGGTTGGGAGCATCATAACCTACATGCAGACACAAGGTGCCAGTACTGACATGCATGTATGCATTGCTTCATGGGTGTGTAGTGTTTGGCTCTGCAAGATGGCTGTACAAGGCTGGGTGAGGGGTAATCCTTGGCATCGCACCACCTGCCAATGGTGTGCAGTGTGGTACAGGGGTGTAGTGTCTGCAATGTCCTACACAGATGGGTACTGCATGAACTGCCCTGACATCCTGGTTACCATTGTGAATGGCCATAACTTTGCAATGCATGCCATGTCTGTGTTTGATAGTCCTTGACATGGACATTGCCTGGGATGTGCATGTCCCACAATACTGTACAGTGACATGTACAGGTGTACCTGGTTTGGCAGGCACATGTTGTGTACACAGACTGTTATCCACCGATATGCCAATACTGGACCGGTGTGGCAAAACCTGCTTATATTCAGTAGGTTAACCCTGCACCTACACTGATAGCATGATACAGGTATTCCCTGGTGTCAGTGGCATCAGTCCATACAGGGCACATGTGTATGGCATTGTATGGCCTCTGTGGATCACATTTGATGGCACCACATATGTTGCAGGCATCCAGTGGGGAACATATTGAAGGCGCATTGTCTGCAATTATGTGCCTATTGTACCGCTGTACAGGGTGCCATGTCCTCTGCAGCCCACTGCAATCACAACATGTCTACTATCTGTCATCAATGTGCATGGTACTAGCAACAAAGCAGGATATCCTAGGCAAGTGTGTTTGTGTATGACACATGGGTTCAGGACATATACCAGGTACTAGTAGAGTTGCATACTTTGTTCACCAGGCCTTTTGCCAGATGTAGGGGTATAGCTTGCCAACACAGTCCCATGGCTGACTGACATCTGCATGCCTCTTGAGGTGGACATTGTGTCATAAGATGGACACCATATAGGAAAACTACAAAATCCTCTCCCCAACATGTCCAGTGGTTAGACACTCACAGCCACCCCCACACAGGCTCTGGCAGTCAAACACACACACCTGCCATGTCCTGGATTCGAACCCCTACCTACCTAGTGTATCACATTGCAGCAATATGCATTTACGGCATGTGCTATGGAGAATACCAGGTTACAGCAGTCCTAGAGGTGTATTTCTAGGTGTATGACATCAGCAGGATTGCCAAAGGTGAGTATATAAATTGTACGGAGTGTGAGTACTCTAAAAGTATTGCTCTGTCCTCAGGCAGATGGACACACACACACACACACACACACACACACACACACACACACACACACACACACACACACACACACAGTTGGCAAGTCTGGGATTACAACACTGGCATGACTACTCTATCACACTACAGCAATACGCAGTTACAGAATGCACAACAGAGACTACTGGTCTACGATGTTGCCAGAGGTGTATTTCTAGGTGAGTGACATCAGCAGCATTGCCAAAGGTGAGTATATGATTTGTACGGACTGTGGGTAGCCCATAAACCATTTCTCTCTACACAGTCTGAGACAGACAGACGCGCACACATTCACACACACAATTGGCAAGTCTGGGGTTAGAACTACTACCTAACTAGTATAACACTACAGCAGTATGTAGTTATGGGACACGCCATGGAGATTACTGAGCTACAGCTCTCCCAAAGGTGTATTTCACAATGGATGACCTCAGCAGGCTTGTCATAATACTGCTATGAGGAGGGCAGTGTGTGCATGGGCCATAACCCAGTCATGTAGGGGTTGACATGCCACATGTGGGCACACATGGGGCCATATGTCACAGGTACGTGTATACAGCTACTAGATTACTACTTCCCTGTACAGTCATGTTGCACAGCTGGCACTTGCACCACATAGTCTGACATGCTGACAAATACAGGTGGCTAGTATCTGCAGTGAATGACATCTGCACCTCATGTGTTTGGGGCCCTTTGGCTGTGTGCTGGATGGGACAGCCCCGGTTGGCTCCTTGTCATGGTCACCCTCTTCCACACATCTATGTCCATCTACCTTTGATGTATTATAGTGTGTTGTCCTTACATATATGCCTGTATTCCTATCCACTGTGTGTGCAAGGCAGGAGTGGTGCATACTGACATGTGTCTGCACTATGAACTGCGACTGCCAGATATGTCTGGACCACTGGTGTTTGCAGACATGGCCTTCATGTGTTTAAGTGTGTGAGCATGCCCAGTATGACCATTCAGTATGTTGTCGACTGACATTGCCTTCATACATTCAAGTGTGTGAGCATACCCGGTATGGCCATCTGTATCGCATGTGTTACATGTCCAGGTAGTCTGTACTGCGGTGCTGACCTTTGTGTTGTACACCAACAGATAACATGCTGTGTCTGCAGGGTATCCATCGGTCATGTGGCATTGACTGTTACTACATTTCTGCATAGCGGGGGGGCACCTGACTGTATCTACATTCCTACACAGGAGCAGGGGGGCACACTTGACTGTTGCTATAAGTGTACGTTGGATGGGGGGCACACCTGACACTTGTACATATTTGCTAGTACTGTACTGGTATGTCAGGCACTCCATTTCAGTGTGTAGTCTTACCTATTGTGCTGGCTAGAGGCATACCAGTGTACTATAGATCTTAGCTTTAATTACCAACATATTAGTTTCTGACTTCCGAGCCTTCACAACCTACATCCAACTGCCTGGCCTGCTGTAGTCTGTCTGTGTGAGTCTGTGGGAGGGGTTACCCATAGGGCACATTCAGAGGCCATAGTACAGCATTTGTTTGTGTCGGTCTACACCTGTCCAGCTGGTTGAGACTTGTGTGGGTCTTATGGACACACATGATGCTCAGCCCATTACCTGCAGTGGGTTTTGTCACCCTGTGTAGTACTGGCTGCTATGTGTTACAGATGTCATGGTGCCACTGTGGGTGTCTACTGTCTTTTGCCTTAACATTCGGCCACTCAATTCCCTTGCATGCTCACATCCATACCATAGCTATAGGTACCAATACATTCTACTACATTTGGCAAATGGTAGGTTGATTGACTTACCTTGAGGGTGTGCCAGACTTGAGGATTGTGCTGGAGGGCTGCCTATGTCAGATGCACATAGTACACTCCCTATATGTGGCTGAGCACAGGTAGTGTCATGTTTGGCATCCCTTTTACTGTCTGTGTGAGTCAGAGAGGGTGACATTCCATGGGTCCCTACTGTGTCAGTGCATATGCTATGCATTGTCTCTTTGCCAAGGCCAGGTCATACTGGGCACACCTCCTTCCGCATACTGGGTCAGGCTCAGGTTGTTCCTCCTCTGAATCACTCTGTGCCTGTACAGGCCTTGGCATTGGTGGGGGGGCTGTGTGGCCCTGCCCCATGCTGTTCCTGCTGCAGCTGTTTCCACAGGATCATATTGTGTAGCATAGCACATACCATAACAATTTGGGTGCATGTAGCTGGTGAATACTGCAAGGCTCCACCGGATGCATCCAGACACTGGAACCGTGACTTGAGCATCCCAAACACATGCTCTATTATATGTCTGGCCTGTGCGTGTGTCTCATTATGGCTTTGTTGTTCAGATGTGTGTGCATTTCTGATGGGTGTCATCAGCCATGGCTCCAGTGGGTACCCAGCATCCCCCACTAGGTGACCATAGGGGATGTCCATATTGGCAAAACTGTGGTACAGCTGCATCAAATGCCATATTTCTGAATCATCATAGCTTCCAGGGCAGCCAGCACACACATTCATTATAATGCCCTGGGCATCACATACGACCTGGCAGTTGATGGAGAGGACGACCCTGCGGTTGATGTAGGCCCTACCCTGCTCACCGGGTGGTGCTTTGATGCATAAGTGCATGCAGGCTATAGCACCCACTACCCCAGGGTAGTCTGCTATTTGGTGGACGAGACACATATTGCTGGTCAACACCTCACGTGTGTTGAGGAAGTATACGTGCTCACTGGCATGTGCTGACATGGCATCCAGGAACTGGTGGAATACTCTGGATGCTGATGCCTGTGAGATCCCCATGATATCCCCAGTTGTGCTTTGGGAAGTACCTGTGGCTAGTATACCTAGGCCTACACATACCTTGGTATCCACTGGGATGGGTTCCCCTCAGCCTGTTTAATGTGTCAGGTGTGGCCGGCACAGCTCAACAATCTGCTGTAGGAGGTCTCTGTCCACCCTATAGCGCTCCACTATCTCCAGCTCATGTAGCCCCTGGTAAGTTACCCTGAGTCTGTACACTCTTCTCTGTCTCCTCACTTAGGGTTGTTCGGCAGCATTCACATCTTCACCACCTGGAGCCTCTTGCACATGTTGGTCTATGTTGTCTGCTGCAGCCCTTCTCATTTCATAGGTTTGTTTGTTAAAATTTCCCCGCATGTATACACCGGTGGTGTAGAGTGTGGAAAAAACAGAGGGGAAGGTGTTTGCTTAATTTATAGTAGTGTTCTGGGCTGGGCTGGTCTGCTGCCCCTGTAATCGACCGATTCTGATGCATATCACCTGTCAGCTCAGCTAGTTCACCTTGATTACTCTCCTACTGCTGTTGTCCCTCCCAATTGCACTAGGCAGGTATAGACACACCTCTAGCTTAGCCGTGCTAAGCTAGGAGCAATCCCAAGCCACAGGGCTCCAATCCACGTACAGTATGCCTGACACACCCCCCATGATGTCACCTATATCCGAGTCCTGCACCCGGCTATCTATACACATACACTCTTGGGACCTGCCTCACACCCTGGGGATAACCAGGATTCACTATTCTTTACCTCATTTGCATAGGATTGCCTGCTAATGCATAGTTACATGACCCATACTGAGGATCTCCAAAACTAAACACTGTTTACCATCATGCAAACCAGCACACAACTGCTTAAAAGTGCCTTACTCACATCGTATTCAATGGCCCTTGTTCTGCCCAGCAACAAAACAACCGGCCTCTGCAAGACTCAAAACCAGGACCTGGCACACCACAGACGATGTGCTTTACCACTAAGCCATGGCAGACATACATACATCGGATGTTATCACGTACATATCATCCAGCACAGGCATTCAACAGTATAAGACATGTATTCCATCACGTAGGTGTATTAGGTGTATGTGTGTTAATGTCTATATATATGTTGTGTCTTTCGGCTTTTCCAGGTTAGGGGTTGCCACAGCGGAACTCTGGTCCATAAATGATTGGCAGTAGATTTTTACATGCAGAGTTGCCAGCCCTGACGCACAACCTTCAACGAAGGTACACCCATTCACGCATGTCTCCACACAGAAGATGCTCTAGCTGAGAATCGAACAGGACAACATCTTACTGTGAGGCGACAATGCTACCGCAGCACCACCACCACAGTATTAATGTATATATATACACACACACATACATAGATATAGAATATATATCTCAAGAACAAACCTCATGACACCAAAGCATTAGGCAAGAATGAAAAGGAAACCACCAGTGACTCCTGTATTATGTACTGGTGTTAATCCCAAGGCAAGTGTGTTTCTGTGCAACAAATGGGTTCAGACTGTATTCAGGGTAATATTAGGGTTGCTGACTTTACTCACCAGGCCTATTGCCAAATGTATGGGTATGTCTTGCCAACCCATTCTCTTGGCTGATTGTGACATTTATGGCCACTATATAGGGAAACAACAAAACACGCTCCTCAACACATCCAGTGGATGGCCACTCACAGCCACCAACACATAGGATATGACTGACAAACACACACACCTGCTATGCCTTGGACTAGAACACCTACTTGACTACCTTATCACACTACAGCATTACACAGTTACAGAACGTGCTATCGAGATTACTGGGTCACAGCAATCCCAGAGGAGTATTCTTAGGTGGGTGACATCATCAGCCTTGCCAAAGTTGAGTATAGGAATTGTACGGAGTGTGAGTACTCTAAAAAACATTGTTCTGTCCACCGGCAGGCAGACACAAACACACACACACACACACACACACACACACACACACACACACACACACACACTCGGCATGTCTGGGATTAGAACACTGATCTAATTACTTTATTACACTATAGCATTATGCAGTTACAGAACGCGCTGTCAAGATTACTGGCTCACAGCAATCCCAGAGGAGTATTCCTAGGTGGGTGACATCACCAGCCTTGCCAAAGTTGAGTATAGGAATTGTAAGAAGTGTGAGTACTCTAAAAAGCATTGTTCTGTCCACCGGCAGACGGACACACACACACACACAGACACACGTGCACACACACACACACACACACACACACACACACACACACACACACACACACACACACACACACACACACACACACACACACTCGGCATGTCTGGAATTATAACACCGACCTAACTATTTTATCACACTACAGAATTATGCAGTTACAGAACGCACTATCGAGATTACTGGCTCACATCAATCCCAGAGGAGTATTCCTAGGTGGGTGACATCATCAGCCTTGCCAAAGTTGAGTATAGGAATCATACAGAGTGTGAGTACTCTAAAAAGCTTTGTTCTGTCCACCGGCAGACAGACACACACACACACTCACACTCGGCATGTCTGGGATTAGTACACCGACCTAACTACTTTATCACACTATAGCATTATGCAGTTAAAGAACACACTATCAAGATTACTGGATCACAGCAATCCCAGAGGAGTATTCCTAGGTGGGTGACATCATCAGCCTTGTCAAAGCTGAGTATAGGAAATGCACGGAGTGTGAGTACTCTAAAAAGCATTGTTCTGTCCACCGGCAGACTGACACACACACACCAGTGATGGGATCAGAACACCTGCCTATCTACAGATCACTATTACAGTACTACACAGTTACGAGTTGTGCCACAGAGATTACCCATTCCAATGCAATGATCATGACCTTCTAGGATTGTGGACATCGACAGGGATGCTGACAGTTACGATGTACATAGCTGTGAACCTGTGTGTTTAACGTAGGACTCCATCCCAAACAGGAGTATGCCCTTCTGTGGAATGGACAACTACTATCACTATACAGGGTTACAATCACCATGCTCATACACATAGAAGCACATAACTTACACAAGGTGTCAGTGGGCATACTCACACACTTAGTAGCACAGGGCTGTTTGGAATGCACTATGAGTCCAAATACACAAGGTTATACTGGGCATGCTCATACACTTAGTATCACAGGGCTGTTTAGGATGCACTCTGATTCTAAACATGGAAGGTCACAGTGGCCATGCTCATACAGTTAGATGTACAGAACATGTTGTAATAGTCTCCGGTGTTAGTAGTTGTCATTGTTAGCAGGAATGCTGCACTACATGTATCTGATACTGGTCATCTACACAAAACCTGCTGCTGTCTGACACCTTAGATGTATCAGTCTATACCAAGCACAATACTACTACTCGCAGTGATTTCATGCTAGGAATGGCAACTGCTTGACCAACCACAATGAGCCAATGTCCTGCTGTAATTATGAGGTTGTCCAATGTCTGTCAGTCTGGGATGACATGACTGACAGAAGACAAGCCTTTGTCACAGATCACATGTATCCATGATTCAAGGGAGTGTTGATAATACCTCATTCGCATTTGCCCATATAGTGCTATTCCAAGGCAAATGACCTAAGCACAGGATAACACCCTGACACCTAGAAGACAATTGCATTGTATGCTTATGCTAACCAGTGCTAGATGTGTTGCTGTCGTAATCACAGCTGCTCACTGTTGAACCTACAATGGGGAATACTGACATCTGTGCAGTGAGGAACAGCTGGCTGATGGCTCTGTTGTGCACAATAGCACTACCACCATATAACTCAGAACCAGACATGTAGACCATAACACTGGTATGGACCACTCCAGGTGGTGGTGTCCCCACATTCATAATGGCTACTTACATGTACAGACCAGTACTCCAACATAAATCATCACAGATGAGCCAGGTGCAGGTCACAGTGTCAAAAGCTGCATTCTAGGATGTAATCCTCAGACACCACCATGTCCACAGACCACCAACACACATCCATACACCAAGTAACCTTTGACTGGTGGACTGTACCTAGCCCTACAACAACTGTGCAGAGTACCCATGTACTGACACATTTACATTATGTGTTATGCAATACAATGATACCACTGTTTGTAACCAGGTCAGCTGTACACATACCAGGGTCCCTCAGATATTGACAGCATTAACAGATGACTGTTGCTGTGCACCACTGAGTGTGTACACAGCCTGACATGAAGCTATGATTGTACAAGATGTTTATGTGGGGAGCAGATTGTTTTGACAATTGTGTAGGATATAACCTGGAATGTGGACAGGCCCCATGCAGCCTGTATATATGGCATTAGAGAGTGCAGCTTGTACCTGCATAGTTGTTATTACAGGGGCTTTGTAGTGTACATGGATATATGAATGTGTACCTGTTGGGGGGGGCAGTGTGTTTATGTTATCTAAGACCCTATCTGGCTGAACAAGTGCTATTTCCGTAGGTGCAGTACCTCTCATGCCATAGTGCTGTGAAGCACAACAGGTCTTGTTGTTGCCATTATGTTTCATGACACAGCTATGGAATCCTCTATGTTTAGCCTCATAATATGTGGATGAGTAGTTTCACAGTAGCTTTGCGTGGCATTATATGGTGTATCTGCATCTTACTGACGCTGACCATGGATCAGCTTCCACTCATGTGTGTTGATCCTTGCAACAATTACTACCTTCTGTGGTACAGTTTAAGGCAGGGTACCACTGGTTTGCCTTCATGGTTGTGTTTGTTTGAATCCTGTTTCTGTTTCAATGGCACGATCACTGCACATATGTGAGTGCCTAAAGTGCATTTGTGTAGGACCTAGCATTTGCACATGCATTGTACATCTGCATGGGTGCCATGACAGTCACCACTTCGCTCTTAAGGAGCATAACATTGGCTTTGTAGACTCACCATGTGTGGCATACTGTTAGCCCTGTTGGTGTGACTATGGTGATCCAGGTCATTGGTGTTGATGACATCCAACATGCATTGAGCACATGTGTTAGTACATGATGAGTCTTCCCGGTTCATAATGGGATAGCTGAGTGGCCATGATTATGGTGTCCTGTCTCACAACTGGCATTCCCCATTACAGCACAATGACAGTTGGTATTTCTGAGGCATGATGGATGATCTGTCACAAGGTGCAGTTTGGATTACACTTTAGCACAAAGGTAGTTGCTCAGCATAATGCATCTTACGTTGTGCAAGTGCAACTTGCATGGGGGTGTACATATCCCTCAGGAAGTTGGACACACCTGTGGCCCATGTGTTCCAATAAAGGGTGTTGGCCAAGAGGTGAGGTATGTGTTATAACATGGTCATGCAGGGGTGCTCTCCAAAGTGTTGAACCATAGCTCAATCACTGCACAGATATGTTCTCCATGTTTCAGATTGCCGTGAGTCCATATTGAGTACCTGATTTGTATCATTGAGTAGCAAAACCCACAGTTTATTTCTTGGCTGTCCCTGTTGCACCAGTGGACTTTCACTTGAACCTGGCATGATGAGGGCACTATAGGGGAAGCATGGGCCATTGCCAGTATCCAGATTGTCAGGGGTGACAGGTGCAGGCCCTCTCTGGCAAAGCATCATGGTCTATCAACCATGTTATTCCAGGCAGAGAGATGCTGTATACTCTTTGAATTACACCAGTAAATTTCATGATTGTGGAATACAGTCCTTGACGCTGTACTGCTGCATCATTCTGGCCACTGGCAGAATGCTACCCAGGCCTTGGCACATACCCTCATGGGCTACATGACCTGACAGTTCCTATAAATGTTTCCATGCAGTCCAGTCAAATGCATCACAGGTCCTGCACAACAACATAGCATATGCCAGAGACATGTATAGTTCAAAAGGTGGTCGGAGTGTATGGGTATGTGGCTAATCATGGCAGACAGGCAGTTGACAGTATGTTTGCCCTCATATAGCTTGTTGTGTAACATAGTGCTAGGGTTTGCATTTAAAAATGAGTACTGTTGGCCATGTTTCCGGACACATGTTCTGAGGTGTGACACAATTATGTGAACTATGTCGTACAGTCTTTGTATTCTGTTTTCTGTCTATTCCAACTTGGGAGGCCTCTTGCTTGGCCAGATACTTAGAGGCCTCTGTGGATGTGTGTGATATCTGGTGGAATGTGTGTGTGTCATTACTGTGTTCTGGTAAGGGTATGTGTTGGTTGTGGTGATGAGATGCATGTGTTAACCTCCACCTCTTGACTGTCTAGTCCAGTCATGGGTGTAGTATGGACTGCCTCCAAGATCACCCCTGTAGCTGCATCCCAGACAATGTGTGGGGTGTGTTGTTAGGCGGGTTTGGCAGTGTACATGGCATAGAGATTGCATTTCTCTAGGATGGCCACATACACAAAGCTGACATTAGTAAACACCAGTAGCTGAGTAGTGGACATGCCTTTATGAGCATTCAGTACTACAAGTACCACGTACTGTATTTAGTATACTTACTGCTTATGAAGATGTTTTAGACAGTTATGCTCACATGTAAATATTTGAGTTATGGACGTGGCAACACCGGCTATTACAGGAATATGGTAGCTACCTTTAGTAGCAATCCCCCTCTGAGGGCCATATCACATCCTGATAGTTGATTACAGATGATGTAAGTGTGAACAGGGCTGTATCCTTGTCTGGGTATAAACTCACATTCCCAGCAGAACCATGAGCTCTGTTGGGCACAGACACCCACTCCCCACACAGAGTCAAATATCAACAGACTCTGCTGCCACTATCGACATGATCAGGATATAATCAGATAGTGTACTCCATTACCTATGAAGCTGCTATTACACATGGGCAGCAGTTTCCTACATCTTACACGCCTACTGCAGATGTCACACTGGAGTTAAAGGTGATATGCACCCTGTTTCATTACCAGTACTGTCAACATATTTCCAAGCAGCTGTTAGTCTGGCAATGAGAGGTAAGTCTACACAAATCTACACATTCAACCAGTGTTTCTCTACTGTCAATATCCACTCTATGTAGGTGTGCACATAGCCATTTGGCACAGCCCTGTAACAAGGGTCAGTACACATTTGCAGAACATGTACACATGCACAGCTGTCATTGATTGCAAACAATAGTAGAGAGGTGGATATTAGGCAAGGTGGACTTTTAGACAAGGATCATAAGACTAACCCACCACCGTACATAGCACAAGTAACCAGAAGTCTAAACCTCACATTGCACACACTCGAGGCACTCCTCAGTATGGAGAATATTGATATCTGTGCGGTAACAGACACCCAGTTTAAGGCTCCAGAGAGCACCCCAGCACCACCAGGCTATAACTCATACCACACCTTTTGGCCACAGAATCTGGACCGGAACACAAAACGCAGGGGAGTATCCATATTCATCAAGGATACTAACACCTCCAGGTTAGTGGTGCAGCACAATGCATCAGAGATCATCCAAGTGCAACTGACAATGGGCAACACTGCAATCCAAATTGTAGCTTGCTACAGATCACTCACCATGACCCAGGACCCACATTCCGCATTTCCGGGGACACTGGGAAATATGTGGGTCCTATCAAACACCCTAATACTGGATGATGTCAACTACCCAAACATTAACAGGGAGAACTACTCGAGTACTAACTCCCTTTCCCAGCGCTTCCTAGAATTTCTTTACTCAAATGCCCTGGAACAACTGGTCTACACCCCCACAAGAGGGAACAACATATTGGACCTGGTCATCACCAACATGGGCGACCAGTGTTCCACACCCAACGTCAACCCCTCACTGGTTAGATCAGACCATAGACTAATCACTCTGGATATTCACATTCCGCCCAAAACCCCAAACAAGGAAACCACCGTGAAAATCTTTTCCAAAGCAGACTTCACGTTGCTTATGCCCAAGGTGGAACGGTTCACAGCCCCCACACCAATGGACAATGCTGTCCAAGATGTTGAAACCTATACAAAGGCACTCTATGATCATCTGCAGGAATGCATGGATCATGCTATCCCAAGTCTAACCTACACTCACTCCTCCAAGAACAGGAAACCAGTCTGGTGGACCCCTGCCATACACAGGCTCTACAATAGTAGGAGGTAACTAGTACAGGTAAGAGTAAAATCCCTAGAAGGATAGACATCCCTGATCAGTATCAGCAAGAAACTATGATCCCTCATGAAATCATCCAAGGCTAGCTTCAAAAGACAATTTCCCAAGGACCCTACAGACAACCACAAAGCATTCTTTAGCTATGTCAAGAACCTAAGTGGGAACTCTCAGATCTGCTCAGAGTTGGTGCATAATGGCACAAAATACACTGAACTGACTGATATTGCCAGCATTTTGGCAGACATGTTCACTGCAAACTTCACACCCCTCTCAACCCCTAAATGGCCCTTAACCATACCAGAAGAATGTATGGCCCAGGCAATCACAGACACACAGGATAAAACAGCCCTATCCAAAGCCACAAATACAGCCTCAATGGGACCAGACAGTGTCCCAGGCTGTGTCTTATATGAGCTCCAAATGAACTAACCCCTCACCTAAACACACTGTTCAAACACAGACTCTCTACAGGCTACATACCCACAGAGTGGTGCACAGCAACAGTGATCCCACTCCACAAAGGTGGCGCCACAGCGGACCCTGGGAACTATTGCCCTATAAGCCTGACTAGCCTGGTCTGCAAGGCTATGGAGCGCATCATCATGGAACTCATTAACAGAAACATTGGGAACCTCCAGACACTTGATCCAACCCAGGTCTGCTTGACTGAGTGCAGATCATGCCTACTGAACCAGTTTGATGTCTTACAGTCACCTAGACTTTAGGTGTGGGGCATGGTAGTTCAGACATACTACCTGGACCTCGCTAAGGATTATGACACCATTCCCCACTCAGGTATTGTTTATAAACTCACCAGCCAGTACATACACCCATACATCACAGGTTGGAGTGCCAACAGGCTTACACACAGAACCCACATAGTAAGCCTAGCAGCCTCCAGGTCCAACTCTTAACCAGTCAAAACTGGTGTCCCACAGGACTCAGTCCTGGGACTCCTACTGTTTGCCATATACTTCTCAGAGGTACAGGCAAACACAGGTGGACTACAGCAGACCATGTTTGGTGATTACTGCAAACTGGGAGCCTTAATTAACAGTCCAGCTGTCACAGACATCCTTCAAGGGGCCTCACATAGACCAACACAGGATGTCACAGTCATGGCCTCCAGCTAAAGGCCATGAACTGCATGGTCATTCTATGTTGGGAAAACTAAACACCCACATATTAACACATCAGTGGCAGCCACTTTAATACAGACGTGGTAATGGGTATGTGAGGACTACATTAGATAGTGATCTCTCCTTTGACAATCATATCTCTAAAGTAATTAGGCTATGAAGGCCATCTGATTACTTAAGGGTTCGCATCTAGATATACTGAGGTTATTGTGCCCCTTTACTCATCACTCATCAATCCCATCATCGAGTATGATAACCCATTTGGGATGTACCTCAGAAGACACATCCAACAGCTGGAGGGTCCATGAACATACCTCGCCAAGAGCATTACTGGCCTCAGACATGTGTCCTATGCTGCCAGACTGCATGAACTCTTGCATTACTCAGTGACATCTTGTTTACTCAGAGATGATCTTTGCTGCCAAACAAAGCCATGTCCAAGTCAGGCTTAATGGATATGCTCCACCTATGGGAATCCATGTCACAGTGAGCCACACACTGTAATGAGCTAAACCTTGCCACAACCATAACTGGAAGATGCTGGAGTGACAGATTCCTGTCACAGGTACTCCCCATGCTTTGGAACTACATCCCTGATTACATTATATGGAGCCCCTCACTAACACTCCAGGGACACCTTGCAGACTGGATGGGGAACAGTGGGTACACCCCAGAGATCCCGCAATTGGCTCTGCTCCACAGAGGGACAGTTAGTTAATCAATGGGGTGGCGACAGCTGTCACATTTCGGCTAGGCATATAAATGACCTCGGGCAGTTAGCCAAGTACCTATCTATGTACCTATGAACCTATACATACAGTATCAGCACATGCTGATAGCTTAATTTACTGTTCAGGTGTTGACTTACCTTGTGCCAATAGTGGTTGTGTGTGCAATAGTTGAGGGCTGCCTCTGTAGGATGCACACAGTAGACCACCTATACATTACAATTTACAGGTGGTCTTGTGTGTGTGCCATCCATGTTTACTGTGTGTGCAGGTGGAGAAGGGTGTCAGTTTGTAGCTGCCTACACTGTCAGCATGTGTGCTATATGTTCCCTCTTTGCCAAGGCATGGGCATACTGTGCATGCCTCCGTCTGCCTACTGGGGCTGGCTCAAGGTGTTCGTGGTCTGAGTACCTCTGTGCCTGTGTGGCCCTTGGCAATGGTGATGGGCTGTGAGGGCCTTCACCATTCTGTCCCTGCTGCAGCTGTTTCCGCAGGATCATATGAAGATGTGGGCACACGTGCCTGGAGAGTACTGCAAGGCTCCACCAGATATGTCCAAGCAACAAAACCATGATTTCAGCATCCCAAACACACGCTCTATGATGATTCTGGTTTGTGCGTGTGCCTTATTATGGTGTTCTTGCATGGGTGTGTGTGCATTTCTGATGGGAGTCATCATTCACGGTTCCAGTGCATAGCCAGCATCCCCCACCAGGTGGCCATATGGGATATCCCCCCTGGCAAATACCTGATACAGCTGTGAGGCATGCCAGATGTGGGAGTGGTGATAACTTCCAGGGCTTCCAGCACACACATCCATGATAATGCCCTGGGCATTGCACATGACCTGGTAGTTGATGGAGGGGTATCCCTTGCGGTTTATGTAGCGCCTACCCTGCTCACCGGGTGGTGACTTGATGTGTATGTGCATGCAGTCTATTGCACCCAGTACCTCCAAGTATTCTGCCACACTGTGGAAGAGATGCATATTGCTGGCCAACTCCTCCTGCATTCGGGGGAAGTATATATTCTCATTGGCATATGGTAACATGGCATCCAAGAACTGGTGGAGTACCCTGGATGCTGATGCCTGTGAGTCCCCCATGATATCCCCAGTTGGCCTTTGGAAGGTACCTGTGGCTAGTATTCTCAAGCTTACACATACCTTCGTGTCCACTGGGATGGGTTCCCCTCTGTTATTTCTCTCTCTGAGGCATGGCCGGCACAGCTGAACAAGTTGCTGTATGGTGTCCCTGTCCACCCTGTAATGCTCTACTATCTCCAGATCATTTAGCCCCTGGTAGGTTACCCTTGGTCTGAGCACTCTTCTCCTCCTCCAGTGCCTGAGGTGGCTGTCAGCATCATCCTCCACACCACCTTCAGTTTCCAGCATGTGCTGATGAATCAAAGCTATGGCAGCCCCTAACATGTACATTTTAAAAGTTCCCCGTCTGTTTACACCGATGGTGTAGAGTGTTTGGGAATACACAAGTGTGTGTGAGGTGCTTTCACACTTTATACTATTGTGCTTTGGATGCTGCTGATGTCATTGGGTGTGTATCTGCAATTCCAGCTACAGGGTATCTTAATTATGGGTTTTACAGTGAGTATTGCAATTGTGGGGCCTTTGGTGTTGAATTATGCTTGCCTGCCATGATTTATCTGTTGCCCTTTATTTCACTTTTCAACCCAAATCCCTTCCCATTGACAGGCATGCATCCAGCTGCCGGCTTTCTTGTTTTGTACTTTCCCTACCCAAGAATGTGTTGCAAAATGTGTTATTTAGCTGATCTACTGCAATTTGCTTTGTTCTGCTGTGACAGTCCTGTTTTCTTTGCAGTATGGCACCTCCCCTTTTTTGTTCTGCAGGTAGCTGCTAGCAGCCTTGTTAGCTGTTGTCAATGGCCCACTGTGGGTTCCTAGGTGTTAATTACTCATTTATACTCCTATTTCCATGCTGCAGCATTTCCTTATCTTTTTCCCGTATCCTTCCTGTTTCAGCTCTGGTGCGCGCCGCTCACAGCCGTTTACCGGGTTTACAGCGAGTTTTCATCCACATTCACATGCACTTTTGGTTACCTTGTGTGCTTTCAGCTAAGCAAAGCTATGGCTACTTCAACACACCCCTATCCTCAGCTTTGCTTAGCAACAGGCAAACCGGGTTAGCAATGCTCCAATGTGCTTACAGCAATGGCGACACACCCCTCTCTTGATGTCATTTTTATCTCAAGGGCTCACCTCGGTGTTATAACGCTACGCTATTTTGTGCATCCTTACACCAGTGAGAAATATGCGATTCAGTATTACTCCTCTCATTTGCATGGCATTGCCTACTAATTCCTAGCTACTGCGCATAACACTGTCACTGCCCCTTAGCAACCCTTGCGCCATGAGTATGGTGTAGCATGCCTGCCATTGACTATTATGGGGAAATTGTGATATGTGTTTCATTGCAGTTTTATTGTATATTATTGTATATTCATTGTGATCCCCTTTGCGCACAGATGCCCTGCGCTTTAAGTTCACGTTAGTGTGGGCATAATATTAAATGTTCTTTTTCATATTTTGTGCATGTTGTTTTATGCCAATGGCTATATATTTAGCCATTGGCATATATTAACAGTATAATACATGAGTTTGGTCCGCTGTCATGGCTCTGATTTTATGTTTGAAAAATGTAAACCGTTTTTTTTGGTTTACATTTCTGCATGCTTACACTATGCCTGCACCACTTCCTGAATCTCTATATACCTTCATTTGCATGCTACACTGCTGCACATGGGGTGATTAGCATACAGGCACCGGGAGCTGTGTGGGCGTAACGTACACAGGTAGTGCACATGGAAACAGCTCGTATCTGAATCGCTCAGTGGCCATATTTGGTGTTAGATCGCTGATGCTACGCCTGCACCTGGTGCAAGCTTCATGAATCCCGGGGAATGAATAACCATTGTCAACAGTGTAAGCAAAAACATAGCAAGCTGCATTGGTGAGAATTTTTAATATTTCCACACAGATGATAAGCTTAGTGTTTACTATTTATTGAATACACAACTTTTTTAAATAAAATTTTGCAGAAAAATACTTTCCAAAAAGCAAGAATCAATAATACCCCATTATACTAAACATTTATACTAATCCTGCCCCCACCTATCAGAACCAACATCAAGACAATTCCCTTTCACACATTAACTCCCTGCCCCAGTAATCTAACTTTTGCTACCATAAATATTAGAAGCACATGAAATAAAAGTGCTGAACTACATGCCTGGCTTACCAAACACAAGGCTGATATTCTAGCTAAAAGTCAAACTTGGCCTAAACTCAGCATAAATAACTCCAAAACAATGGCCCCTGGCTGTAATATCATGTGTAATGACCTTATAAAGAGGAAAGGTGGTGTGACTGCTTTAATATTTTCCAACAACTACCACATCCCCACACCCCCCCTTCAACAAACCAATACCAAAATTCATTTCAGCAGGCCTTTGTATTACTTTCCAGAAAATAAACAAATATGTATTTCTGTCTTATACATCCCTCCTGGTGACAATAAAGCTACACTGAAACATAACATACAATGGATATCAATAACAATTCCACAAAAATGATTACTAGGTGATGTCAATATAATTTGGTTGAACATAACCTCTATCTCCCCTACATGCAGCATGAACTTATATGGTTCACACAACTCATTAATAGCCCCACACATTTTAGCAAGACATTAAACTCCTTATTAGACTGGATCCTAGTATCAGATCCTAGTAAATTCATTACCACAGATATGTCAGACTCTCTTAGTGACCATCTCCTAATCTGTACAACCAGACATCTCACGCATCCACTTAAATGGCATGTTTATAAAGTAGCATGCAACCAGTCCAAGTTTAACCCAGAAATAGTCATTATTATCTTATTATCAATTAACTGGAACATCCTAAAAATTCCCTTTAGATGATGATGCAAATGAATTCAATACAGTTTTCCTAGATATCCTAAACAGCTGTTTGCCTCCTAGAAGGAAGAGACTAAAAATAAATAATGCAATTTGACTATCCAAAAAGAGTAGAATCATAATGCAGAATAGAGAAAAAACATTGAAAGAATTTCAAAAATATAAAACATAATATCCAAAAAACTTCATAATGCTCTTCAACTGTACTAATAATCAAATAAATGAAGACAAAAAATATACTATAGCAACATTCAGAACAATAGTAAACGCAACCCTAAAAAATTCTGGTCAACCTTTAAAGAAATCTTAAACCCAGCCAAAAGTTTGACCCTAATCCCTCTCCTAAGAACTCATTGCTCACAAATGCAATAGAATTCAACTCTTTTCTCATAGATAGTATGGAATTTTTTACCAAAGATTTCACAACATCTAATCCCAGCCCTGCACAGCAGTCACATATCACCGCATCCACTTTCTCTCTCGAACCTGTGCCCATAGGCTATATAAAACTATTCTTAAACAAACTCAACAAATGCTTTACTTCGGTTAATGACCTTCCAAGCGAGTACCTTAAAATACCAGCCAATAGCATTGCCTATCCATCTCAATCCTTATAAATAAGTCATTCCAGGAATCCCATGTTCCCTCTCTCTGGAACAAATCCCTCTAAAAAAGGAGGAAAATCAATAGACATACAAGGGTACCAGAACCATAGGGCAAGGGGGAGGGGGTGAGCACTTTAAATAAAGTCATGAACTGTGTGTGTGTGTCTCCAGTTGTCATGCGTGCATGCATGCCAGTGTTAGAAAGTGCTTGTATGTGACTGCATGTGAGTGGCATGTGTACATGCTAGTACGAGGGTGTCAGTGAGTGCATGTATATATACAAGTGTATGTGAGTACATGTATGAAAGTGTGTACATGTAAGTCTATTAGTATGTGTATATGACCGTATGCGAATACCTGTGTTTATGTGATAGTGCGCAAGTGTGTGCATGCGAGTGTGAGTGTGCACTAGTGCACGTATGCAAGTGTGTGCACTAGTGCATGTATGCAAGTGTGTGATTACATGCATATGACTGTGCATGAGTGCATGTGTATATGTGAATATGAGGGAGTGCCTGTATGCGAGTATGTGTTAGTATGTGTGGGTATGCATGAGTGTGTAGAGGGTTTAGAATCAGACTCCTACATAAGGGAAGTTGCAACAGAGAGCATTATTTTTAAACTGTAACATATCTCTCAACTGTACAGATTTTTGCAGAATATCCAGTTTTTTGCCTCATATATTTTTTAGATTGTTCTCCTCATAAAATTTGTAGATTCTGGCCAATCATTGAGAATTTAAATTCCTAAATTATGATATGCATTTGAGTTTCAGAATTAATTTCCTTTGGAAAATGCATGCTAACACAAATCCTGTTATTCTAACAACTTTTTAAGTTTATAAGAGCAATATTTAAAATCTGTCCCTACTTTTGACCCTTTCTCCAACCATTATTTTGGCTTTAACCAGATTTCTTGCTCTAAGAGGTTGTGAGGAATTCATAGCAATTCAGGGAAAATAATTATTAATTTTATTGCAACATTCTTTTTTTTCCAGTTAACAGAAAAGCTGGCTGTGTAAAATTCAACAAATATTACTCAATTAATGTATTAATTAATTTATTTATTTCATTTGCCTTTGCTTACCAAGAATGTCCGACTAGGTAATACCCATTTTCAGCAGAGGCCCGGGGAGAAAAGTTCCATTTACTTACATTGCATTATGTTCCAGTTAAAAGCAGAGTAGTTACACTTCTACTTACATTTACACACAAACAATAGCTACATTGATGCATTCTAAGATTTCACAGAGGTTGAAGTTACTAAAGGGAAAGCCCACGTGCAACTTAATGGATTGTAGAAGCAGCAGTTATGTATAAACATTGTTTTGTCATTTCACCGAGAGGTTGAGAGTATGTCTTTGGAGAGTATCATACAGTGAACACAAAGTCTTAACCTTGTAATGAGCATGTACAGGACTAGGACTGGTTAGGATGTTGTCTGAGCAGTGGTTTAAAACTATTGGCTTTGCTGGAGAGTTTTATTTGTGTGTGGATACTATTCCAGAGTTTAGCAACACATTGTGAGTAGAGCAAGTCTCCTGCAACATTATATGACTTATTTGTAAGTAATAAGAATTTGTTACTAGAAATGGGAAGTCCCTTGTTGGACAGTAGGGTAGTAATAAGGTTTGTAGTGCAGGGCATTTTTCTGGATGATGAATGAGTCTGTATGCTGTAGTTAGTTGTGAGTATGTTAAGTAGTTGTACAGTTCAAGTCAGTTTAATTGCTTTAAGCTATGACAATGGTGGGTCATATAAGGGCGACCCGCAGCAAATTTAGCTATTTTATTGTATCAGGAGACATTTTTGTGGAAATTCATTCTATCAGTAAACCAGCTCTTTTTTATCGTGGAGAGCAACGTCAATTTATTATTATATACCAGTGCATGGGAAGTGTGGTGGTTTTGACCACAAAGAAACAGTATTTGGGAGTGTTTAGTGCTGCTCAAGCAACACACTTTTATCTGAGTAATTATCAATAAATGTTTATTTTTTGTTTGCTTTGTTTGTTTTCTTTTATATAAATGTATCTTTGCCTATGTCTTAAGTAATAATTCAATAACAGTGCTTGCCACCATAGCAGGTTTGCAATTTGCCTCAGATGCAGGTGACAGAGTCTGCTGTGGCCAAGCTGGTTCCTCAGACCACTATCCTTTTCCCCCTAGATCTCTCTGTATGTGGCAAATACAGCCACTATGCACTAGGGGTTAGCAATGTCCTCTGCAGCTATTGGGCTCCCCTTAATGGACAAGGGAGAATCACTATTTCTTGATGTTGTACAAAGGGGCAGGGAAAGTGCCCCTACTTAAGCAGAATGTTGTGCCCATCCCTGAGGAAGCTACTGCTGCCATTAAAATGTGGTTGTCTTAATTTTCCTATAACAAAGAAACAGAAAACTAAACATATAGCTTTTCCTGCTCCATTTTCACTGGACAGGAGTTGTTTATTAAGTCCATCTTAAGGTCTTCTACAGGCTTTTGACCTTTTTTATCAGGTAGTTTCTGGTAAAAGAAAAAGTGATTCCTATTTTCCTGAAGAGACTCAAGAAATTAAATCCAGAGAAGAAAGTGATGGAACAGATACAGTTTATTTTCCATCCGAATTCTGATTCAGACTCAGTGGAGACCATGTTACCTGAATCTCCTTATCAATGATTCTCCTTCTCCAAGACTATTCCCAGACTGTGCGAGTGTATTCAGTGGGAGAACACTGAGGTTTCTCAGTCCCCCAGAAAATACTGTCAGCTGTTACAGAAGGAATTTCCAGAACCTTTATCCATTTCCCCAGTTCTGTCAGCTCTGCAGGAAGTGTATGTCACTGCCTGCAGTTTTCCTGATACTCAGCCTACTGCCCCTAAAAGGCAAATAAAATGTATAAAGTTTCTCAGTCTTTTACGTTCTCATGCACTCTTCCCAAAATGGCCTGGCAGCTATAGCTTTAGTTAATCCAGCTGCTGCCAAACATTTTAACTCTAATCCTTATCCTTTCACAAGGATGGTAAAAGAATTTTTAAGTTTGGAGAAAAGTGTTTGTTTCTGCAACTTTAATTTTTATAATTTTGAGTTGTCAGGCTCATATGTTAATGTTTATTGTGGCTAGCTGTGAAAATATGAGGAATGTTTTATCTGCAGTTGCCCCATGTGAGGAAAAATTTGCTTTGTATGGCTTGGTTTCTTTTTATTTTTCAGGTCACTAGTCATTTAAAGTGTGCTTATGACCGTAGATGCTACAAACCGTGAGGCTGCCACTGGTACTGCGTTGAGGAGGTCTACCTGGATTCATTCTCAGAACCTCCTAGAGGATGTAAAATGAGCTTTTAAATTAACCTTTGGATAGAGATTTTGGTCCCACTGCTGCAAAGGTTATCAAAATGCGATGAGAGGGTTAAGTTGATATATAGGAAATCTCTCAGATTTTTTTTTATCCCTCCCTCTCTGAATTTTCCAAAGGTTATTTTACTCGAAACCCCCAGAACAAAGTACTGTCAAAGTCATAATGAGTATGTAAGGGGCCTTGTCCCACCTTCCACACTGGCAGTTGCTTAACCTTCCCAGGAAGTCAGATTCTCCATTTCTTTCTCTTTGCCAACAGGTTGTTTCAGACAAATGGGTCTGAGACTGAATCAGTGGGAAGATATCCCTCCTTAGCAGGGAATTATTCCACATCCCCAGACCAAACCCCTCTGTTCCCTCCTGTCCTACAGCACATGCTTTGTTTGAAGGGGTAATAGAAATAGTTCTTTTTTTCCCATTGGGAAGAGGTTTTCATTCAAGAATGTTTCTGATGCCAAAAAAAGAAAATACCTGGAGATAATTTATGGACCTTTTTCTTAAACCAGTTTATATAAGAGTGCCCAAGCTCAAGATCCTTTCACAACACAATCTCTTACTCCTTCTTCCCCATTTAAGATTGTTTTGTAACCTTAGATTTAAAAGTTGCATGTCATCACATTCCTATCCATTAAGGCTTCAGATGTTTCTTAAGATTGTATGTCTCTGGATCATCTTATCTGTTCTCTGCCTTACCCTTTGGGCTATCCACTGCCCCAAGAGTGTTCACAAAGTGTCTAGCTGCAGTCATAGCACATTGCAGGCAACATGGTATCCACATTTTTCCTATATTTAGATGTCTTACTTATCTGTGCAGACTCTTTTTGAAAGTGTTAGGAATCTCTCTCTTTTTGGTGAGAGATCTCATATGCAGGCTGTGATTCCAAAAGAACCTCAGTACAAAGAGCTTTCCTTCTACATGAAAAAGTATATCTACATTTGGATCTATTCTAGAGTTTTCTCCAATCCCTTAGGTGTTACACATACAGCCACTATGGACTGGGGGTTAGCAATGTCTTCTGCAACTGTTGGGTTCCCCTTAATGGGCAAGGGAGGGAATACCTCAGGATTCTGAGTTTCATGGCATCAATTATTCTCATGATACCTCTGGCAAAACTCCACATGAGAAAGATACCATGGTATCTGAAGTCTCTGGTCCCTGCACCAACACCTGTTATCTTTTCAGATTCCAGTTCTGGGATGTGTGAGAAATCACTTGGTGGAGACATCAAGTACCTTGAATCCAGGTCTCTCCCTCTACCCTCCTGCTCCAAAACAGTCAGTCACCACAGTTACCTTGCACTTTGCTAGGGGGATAAAAGTGCAAGGTATTTGGGACAACAAATACAGACAAAAGAACAAAAATGTAAAGGAGAAAATTGTCCTTGTCAAGGCACTCAGCTCTCTAAATCACCTTTGGTCCCCAGGACCACTTCAAGTTCTTATGGACAGTATCACAGTGATTTGGTACATAAAAAAGCAAGGGAGAACCAGGTCTTACCCCCTATGCAGTCTAGCCATGTTATCATGGGGTATAGCTTTACAGCAGAATCTCACTCTACTTCCTGCATTCTGTCAGAGCAAAATTGTGTGGCAGACAAGCTGGCCAGGACAAGGGCAGGACAAAGACAGACCTTTATGGATGGAAACTAAATTGAGGGTCTTCTAAGATCTGACCCATCTGTGGGGAGTTCCACAATTAGGCCTTTTTGCCATCCCAATGAACAATCCTCTGGAAAATTATGCTCGAAGGCTTCATGCAAGAAGGCCTAGAAGACAGATGACTTTTCCTTTCCTTGGACAGGAATATTACTGTATGCTTTTCTTCCCTTTCTGATATTCAAGATAATTCTGAAGATTCAAAAGGAATTCCCCAAGATCATTGTGGTGACTCCCTTCTGGCCCAGACAACAGTGTTTATCCCTTTTTTGGAACTGACCACAGGTAATTACTACAAGTTTCTTCACAGACTGGATCTAGTCACACAAGAACCGAGCTGAAAGAGGTAATTGGCAACATATTTGTTTGGACTGTAAAGAGCTGGCAGACTTTAATATTTTGTTGCAGACTACACTATCATAAATACTGGGTGAGCAAATTGGTGTAACTAAGGAAATTATTTTTTTGATTTGTGATACAAAATTGGAATTGCCTAGACATAGTAAGGCCTTGCTGAGTTTAATTCTGGTGGCTGCCAAAAAAAGCATTGCCTAGAAAATGAAAATCAAAGTCTAAACCAACTGTACTAGAAGCAGTGAAAACAGCAACAGAGATGAAACAACTGGAAGTGGGAGCTTTAGAAAAGGACAGGAACAAATAACATGGAAAAAATAGGAATGGTGGGAACAATACATGCAGAATAGTATTTTGAAGGAGGGATGGGGTTTAAGGGAAGGCAGGAATTGAATGAGCTTTGTAATGTTTGACTGACACTGAGTGGACAGATTATAAGTGATGAATAATGTTTGCAACTGAAAATATGTCAATATGGTTTGTTTTCATTTATATAAATGTATGATTGTATATATCATAATTGCTAATTTAATAAATATGTTTCTTGATTAAAAAAAAGAACAGGGACATTTTATACATCCTAACCCCAAACACCTTTAACTGACTGCCTGGATCTTAGGGCTTTAGTTCCTTTTAGGCACTTATCTACTGAGGATGTTTTCGGACGTTCGGATGGGGGCAAGAAAGCCCTCTATTGGAAAATCATATATTAGCAAATGGAAAATGTTTTCTAATTGGTGCCACAAACATAACCTGAACCCATTCAGAGTAGGGTTTCACTTGTTTTACAATATTTGTGTGAGTTGCTTTTCGATTTGCCTGTCTTACTCCTCTGTCAAGGTTTACTTATTCCCCATTTCAGCATGTCTGCCCATGGACCCCCCCCTTCAAGGCCTTCCCATATCAACATATTTTTAAAAGGGTTTTCTATTAGAGACCTCCAAGAAAACCACTGGCTCCTTGGGACATTAATTTTGTGTTAAAAAAGCTAACACTTTCTCCATTTGAGCCAACTCATCTGGCTGACTTGAGGTTCTTAAGATGGAAGAGTTTTACTCCTTGCTCTGACCTCTGCAAGAAGAATATTTGACTTATAAGTTCTAATAGTAGGTCAATCTTATTTCATTTTCCACATGACAGGGTTCCCTTTAGAACGAATCCTTCTTTTATGCTTGAAGTGACATTCAAATTTACTCAGAGCCAAACTATCCACATCCCTGTGTTATTCCCTTAGCCCCAGAATGAGGGAGAAAAGATACTTCATACTTTGGATGTCCACAGACAGCTCAGGTATTATCTTGACATTACACATTTCTTCAGAACTTCTGCTCAGTTGTTTACTTCTTGTTAAGGTAAGGAGAAGGGACATCCTGTATCAAAGCAGACTATTTCCAAATGAATATCTCTGGCTATTTCCTTTTGTAATTCTCACTGCAACAAAACTATTCCAGGCAGGGTCAAGCCATATTCTATCATGTCTTGGTTTCATCTATGTTTTTTGGGAAGAGTTATATTATAGAAGTATTCTAGAAGCAGCAACTTGGTCCTCTGTACATACTTTTACAAAGAACAACAAGCCAGATTCCTTCTCCAAGTCTAGGTCAACTTTTGCTAGGACTATTCTCCAGAGGTTCCTGGACCCTTCATCTTCTCCCTCCCAGTTGTTCTAAGCTATGGCAATCTATCCACATAGCTTAGATTATCAAAGCAATGATGAGAATGAAGAACAATAGTACAGTTGTGTAAATAAAGTTACCATGGCAGTAGATGTTCGAATGATCACTGCTGCAGTAGCCACTCTCTCCATCCACCCCCCTTGTTTTTTGGGTGTGTTTTTTATTCCAGTGAAGCAATGTCTTCTCAAGGCTTAACCTCTATCTCTCACTTGTCATGAAAGCTCTGAAGGTCTTGGCACCCAAACCTGTCTTTTTAGCCAGCTCACCTCAAGCTAATGGTTTGGGTGAGTGGAAGGTACCCTGAAGCTTTGCAGGATATAAAACATATAGCTAAGGCTACAGCAGCAGAGATCATTTGAGCATCTACTGTTATAGTAAATTTACCTACACAACTGTACTTTTCTACAACCCAAAATAATTGCATGCAAATTTGCATTTTATTTCAATATTATTTTCTACAGTTGAAATACTAGTCAGGTTGAAAACTCATAATGCAGCTCTAAGTAGCAAAGTCTGTGCCTGTGCCTATGTGTGTGTGGCTGTGCTCATTTAATCAAACTCAGAAACCAACATTTGTTGTCCCCAACACTCTAGGACATACAAGAGAAAACATAAGGAGTCTGGTTTTAGTCTGTTTCTGACTATAGTGCTTACAGCTCAGTGTATAATTTTTATTCCGAAATTTTTGAAATTGCCAACCTCTGTTCAATTTATCCAGTTTCACAATATAAAATGTACAATAGACTGTCCGGACTATGGCCAGAAATAGACTGAAACCATAGAGTCCATGCCATATAGTAATTACACTTGTTGTTCACATTCCATGCCAGGCTTATAAAGGCTGTAGGCCTGCTAGTCTAGTTACATCCTATGAACCTATGAACCTATGTAGTTTAATTGTTGCAACGCCCAAATAACACACAGATAGCAGAGTTTAATGTTGCCTATTAAAACTTCTGTCCTCCTTTCATTTACTCATCCAGTTTTTTAACACACAGGTAGTCTTTGTGAATGGTATACTCAAAGGCCAGGCTTTCAGGTGAAAGTACATGTCCCATCCACACTTGGAATGGGTGATGAGAGACAGTAGTTTCATTTATGATTTCAGTATGAAATTTATGTGGGATTATTCTTAATGCAACAACAGTTGGCCGTATATGCTGCTCAACATATAATATGTGTACATCTTTTATCAGAGTTAATAGTAGAAGAAAAAAGTAAAAAATGCTTTATTCAGACCAGTACATACCCCACTGGACCTCTGCCCCCCCCCCCTTCAGCATTTGTAGACATAACTTACTGTAGACCTATAGCACTCTTATCCTCCATCTCTAAAATACTTGAACAATGCATTCAGAAGTAATTGCTAAACTAACTCCTGCAGGAAAAACTCCTACCCCCCCCCGACATGGCTTTCATCCCCCCCACACTCCTTACACTGCATTTCTAATCTTTATAAATACTGCTAAGAAACTTAGAGGGAATGTCATACTAGTCTCTTCCTTATTTCTAGACTTGTCTAAAGCCTTTGACACAGTTTATCACAGCAAACTTCTGCTCTAAATGTCCTCACCAGGTCTGTCTCAGCCCACCCTTCTTTGGTTCATAAGCTACTTGACCAATAGGAATCAGTCATTAAAATGTCACTCCACCCCATCTCCCTGTCACTGCCGGTATACCACAAGGTTCTATCCTTGGCCACTCCTCATTATCATTCTCACCAACACCCCCCAGAGATCCACATCAGGCATCCCTAATACAATATGCAAATGATTCTGTACTCATATGCACATCAGACAACCTGGCATATCTCAAAAAATGTACACAGGAAGCTATAACAGTAAACTCACTTTTGTTACTCACAACTCCTATGCAAGCTGCCCCCCCCAAAATACTACTTTTCCCCAAAATCCCTATCTCATGAAAAAACAACATTTAAAATCCTCTCTCTTAAAAATGCAACCATTGAAGTCGCGTCTTATAGCAAATTATTAAGGATGATAGTGGATGACAATCTTAAATTTAACCTGTATATACAAAACTGCATACAAAAAAAACACGCCAAAAATAGGGATGCTTTATAGAGCCAAATACTTTCTGAACAATGCAACTAAAACTACTCTTGCCACTACTTACCTCCTCCCCTCACTACTTGACGGCACTCCCATCCTTACTAGCCTCCAGGTATCACAAAGAGCAGAACTTGAACAATGCTATAATAAAGTTGCTAAATTTCTGCAAATACCCCTTTCAGAACCCACTCTGTATAGCACTAAAAATCCTAAAATGGTTACAACTACCTCATCAACTATTATATTCACAGCTTTTTACCAGCTATAACATTATCCATCATCTATCCACTTGTCTGACACTACATACCATTCTACACAACTATGTTGCCAGTTGGTCATTACGATTCTTTGACAAAAAACTTCACTCAGCAGTCTACAAACCTATCAAATCTGCTGGGCAAAGTCATTACACATACCATGTTGTGAAGGCCTTGAACTCCTTACCTATATCCATCAGGTGAATACCCTCCCTCCAGTCCTTTAAAACCATTCTAGAAGACTTCTTAGCCAAAATCTGTGTCTGTTCTTTCACAATCCCAGAATAAACTGTATTCCTAAATGTGAACAAGTACCTATTCATACCTTATACATCCTTACTCACTTCCTAACTTCAGTCAATTTCACTTCACATTGCAGTTCCTGTCTGTATTATGCTAACGTAACTTTAGTTTCTCTAAACTGACTAAAATTTCTTTAAATATTAAATTATTGTCATTTAAGTTGTATCTGTTTTTTAACAATGTTGTCACATTGTGTCTAATGTGGTTGAGTCATTTAAACTGTAGATGTTTTTGTATGGTTTTTAAAGCTTATAAGATTATTGTTCTTAAAATGTTTTTGTAATACTTTGGAGCATTTCTCCAAGGCCTGCAGTGAAAAAGGGCACCTACCCAGTCAGACTTTCCCAGAAATCAAATGTCAATAAATAAATAAATTTACATTCATTACATTTTGAAATGACTCACATCATACCTCTAAACTGTACAGATTTTCGCAGAATATCCAGATTTTTGTCTTATATTTTTGGTCCGTTTATCATGAAATTGTGGCTTTCTGGCAAATTAGTGGCAAATCATTAAAGACTGAAGTTAGAAAATAATGACAGACATTTTAGTTTTAGACTTCATACCCATCAGAAAATTCCTGCTAATGCAAAACCTGTTTATTCTATCAACTTTCTAAGCTTGTAAGAGCAATATTTAAAAATTGTCCCTATTTGTACCACTATTTTCATGGCTTTATCTAGATTTCTTACTCTAAGAGGTT
>NC_056725.1:1098259960-1098289960 GCF_019279795.1 Protopterus annectens | reverse complement strand
TGTGTGTGTGTGTGTGTGTGTGTGTGTGTGTGTGTGTGTGTGTGTGTGTGCTTGCATGTGCATGCATGCACACATGTGTGTGTGTGTGTGTGTGTGTGTGTGTGTGTGTGTGTGTGTGTGTGTGTGTGTGTGTGTGTGTGTGCGCGTGTGTGTGTGTGCATGTGTGCATGTGCGTGTGTGTGCACGCGCACGTGTCTGTGCATGTATGTGTGCTGTGCAATGGTACTGTTAGACTGCTATGTAGGTTTGATTTAACTAGCCCTAACCTCCCCTGACCTGCAAACACTCACATATGCACACTGTCCCACCCCCAGTTCCAACTTTTTCTGAATATGCAAACATTTCATCATTAAAATCCCAACGCCATGCTTACCTTATCAACATGCATTCAATCTTCCTTCTTTTGACAGCTGCAAAACTCAACAGTCACAATTATTGATAATTTTTCCAGGAAGTCTGCATACCATATAGGTCTACTGAAACACCATGCAGCATACTACAATAACTTTGCATGACTATGCATTGAAGAAGCTAATGACAGTGATGCTTTCTGTTATGCTGGCACTTGCTGTGACCATGTTTCCGTGAGCTCCCATCACACCGAGGGTGGCATACTGACGTGAGTACTGACCTCTCTCTGTGATGCCATACAAGAAGGCAAGCTGTATTGCTTCTGACCTATTAACAGATGAAAGCAAAAGACTGAGCTACTGGAGTAAATGCATCATGCACAAACCTCTGCCCGTCATATGTCATGATGCAGAAGAACAATTTGCTCCATGAAGTGCTTTGGAAGCATGGATTTATCACCATCCTGTAAACATGGTTATAGGTACTGTGAGACAGGTGCCCTTCAAGTCTTACAAACTCAGCTGCACACCAGTGCACCTCAGCATACCACAGTGCCACTGTTCTTGTAACAACATGCCACAGTATCTCCACTTGTACTGGATACAGACTGATACTGGCCAGGGCACTGCTAATATTGCAGATGTGGACCGAGCAGTGGCACTACCATTTATACTGATCTCTTCCTGTCATCCGGCCAGGCATCACAGATGTACTTGAGCACTGGTCTGTACAGGCTGAGTCTCTCACATGGACCTCCATTTGTCAATAGTATGGACTGCTACAGGTCTGTCCATTTATAATGTCCAAAAGGTCTGATCAGTTCAAATGAAACCTAGTTTAAGCCATGCTGTGCTGTGCTGTACACTGGTGCAATAAAACTACTTTGTTCTTCCATCCTGCTCCATCTATGCTTCAGAATACATTTGTGGATCGTAAATGTAGATATAATTCTATGCTGATCATCATACATGCAGTTAGTCTCCTGCTGTTAACCAGTTATGGCTTATGTAAACCTCTCCATGTGATAGTCAAAAACAACATCTTTCCCTCTGGTCTCAATTAATTGTTCAGGTAACTCCTAATATTGCTACCCATTTTGTTCCCCATTATATCCTTAATGGAATGATCATCTTCTGACCATGTTGTTGACTCTAAATTTAATTGTTATTTATTTTTTAATTGGGTACATAAACTGATCTTTATCGTCATAGCTCCAAACTGCTTCTATTTTTGCAGAATGTCCCTAATTTTGCCTCATATTTTTGCCCTCTCCCTCATAAAAAATGTTGATTTTCTGGTCAATCATTGAGGACTGCAATCATTCAGTAATGCCAGATAGTAGAGTTTCATACCTCTTGTTGTTCAAAAAATAGTTGTTCCTGTATAGCCTGTTGGTCTGTTAACTTGCTAAGTACATTAGAGTAATATTAAAAAAGTATCCCAGATGTTGAGCCTTTGTCCCTCCCATTATTTTTGGTGTTGTCACTAATTCCTGACCAAAAAAGTTGACAGATATGTATTGTCATACCATTGCAGCTGTAAGCTGAATGCATCTCTATCATCTATCTGTGTGTATGTGTAAGTGCATACGTGTGTGTGTGTGTGTGTGTGTGTGTGTGTGTGTGTGTGTGTGTGTGTGTGTGTGTGTGTATATATATGTGTGTGTGTGTGTGTGTGTGTGTGTGTGTGTGTGTGTGTGTGTGTGTGTGTGTGTGTGTGTGTGTGTGTGTGTGTGTGTGTGTGTGTTTCAGACTGTGTATGGGCAGTATCCAGCAGGAATTTGTGCAGACAGTTTAATAAGATACAAACCCCACAAAGACAATGAGCAGAGCTCAGGATTAATTCACAGGCTGTGGAGCTGTAAGACGTAAGCTTGCCCTATTAATTATCATGCTGCAGCATCATTATTTCCTCTAAATTTTTTCTTGAATCCTTCCTAAAGTTAAGTCCACTTTCTCTTTGGGAAAACCACTCATTCACTCATTTCCCTTTTAAATGTAATTTATTTTAACTATTTGGAGGTGGGCTGAAGCTGATTTTCATAGAGACTGTCCATGGAAACAAGGAGAAAACATTAAAACTCAATGTAAACTATTACCAGAAGTTACAAATAAACCTCATCTTGGGGGCTGTAAGTCAGAAAAGGCAGGTAATTGGCCATCCTTCTTTCTCAAATCTCTGTTCATGTCCCTACCTCATTCAGGACCTTGAATGACAGTGCTGTATATCACCGCTGTCCTTTACCTTCTTGTTCAAAAAGAAGAAATCAATGTATCTACTTGTATAGCCTGTTCTTTTCAGAATGCGTCATCTTGCCTTCTGTTACAGTGACACAACTATTACTATTTGATATAGATGCTGTTATTTGTTCATACAGTATTTAAACAAATGTGTATGAATGTAACAGAAAAAAATAGATGCTTAATGTCTTGTGGCTTGTAAGGTATTAAAATAGAAGGTATTTTATACAAATCTAATATTCATGTCAGTAAATGTATAACAGTGGGCAAATAACTTCTGCATGATTCTTAATATGTGTAAGAGGAACATGGAAGGCTAAAAACAGCTGTTTGTTTGATGTAGGTTAAAAAAGCCTAACACATCATTATTCGATATGTTGATAGCGAAGACAGACAGAGTTAAAACAATCTAAAATTCAGTCTAGTTACATATATGAAATCTAGTTAGAATGATTTACATTCTGTTATAGATAAAGCAAGTGGCTTAGACATTGCTAATGGTATATACATATCAGTGTTCATTGTGACACTGTTGTACCTCAAACAAGAAGACATCAATTATGTTCCTGTACATGTCGATTGAGTTCTCTGATGAGGCTATTAGAATATAGTTCTGTAGGAACGTTTCCACTACTGTTTTTTCTACTCAGACTGAGGGAGAGATGGGTAGCCAGCCATGCAGAATGCTAATAACCTACCTGGATACCCAGTAATAACTGTAGGTGTATGGATCAAGGTAACCACTACAGTGGATATAAAAAGTTTATACACCCCCTGTTAAAATGCCAGGTTTTTGTGATATAAAAAAATGAGACCACAATAAATCATTTCAAAACTTTTCCCACCTTTAATGTGACCTATAACCGGCACAATTCAATTGAAAAACAAACAAATCTGTTAGGGGAAAAATATAAAAAAAAAAAAAAAAAAAAGCGTACAATAAGCTGGTTGCATAAGTGTGCACACCCTTAAACTAATACTTTGTTGAAGCACCTTTTGATTTAATTACAGCATTACAGCTACTGTCACTGTGGGAGTGCAGATGGCTGCAATGGGTGTATATCACATAACCGAAGACCCAAAATATCGAACACCATAAGCTCGAACTTGGAATGTCGAAATGTGATATAATCGAAAGCTCAAAACAGCAATTTTTTTTCCCAGGGAAAAAATTCTCTGTTCCAAGAAACACACACACAACACAAGCACACCAAAAAAAAAATCCACACATATACACTTAAAATCCTACTTCTAACCCTACACTAAACCGTACATACACTACTATCTATCCTACTTACCTTAACCCAAACCCTAACCCTAAGGTCCGTAACTATCGCACACTCACCTTACCCGCTCACCTTACCCGCTCCCTAACCCTAAGGTCCCTAACTATCCCATTCCCACACTCACCTTAACCCGGTCTGTTCGCACACTTACCTTAACCCTTTCTATAACCTTCACACTGCAGTGGAGAAAATAGCGAAGCGGCAGAAACAGCCCACCGAGTTCTTTCCCTAGGAAAGAATTCAATGTTCTGCAGCTTCGCTATTTTCAGCATTCACTGTTTTGGGTTCGATATTATAACATTAGATGTTTTACTACTTCGATGTTATAAAATAAACCCGCTGCAACAAATGTAAATGTGATCCTGCTAGCCTGTATAATGAAAAGCTTCCAGTATGTAAAGTGGGGGAGGTCTTCACAAAATTTAAAGGCAGCAAGGTGTACTCAAACAAGGCCTCATTCAATCTAAACTCTCATCCAAAATATAAAAATGAACGTAATAGTTACAGCTCAAAGGGGAAAAATTTATTAACAAAATCCAAGTGCTTTCACTTTTTCATAAAATACTAGCCCTATTTCTAAAAAAAAAGCTTTTTTGTGAAGTCTCTCAATATTGTACATATCACTAGTCTTACTCAAATACAATACAATATACAGGTGGCAAAATGGCATAGTTAATAGGTTCCTGTAGCATTTATGATTTATTATAGACTTCATCTGAGCTCATATTAAAATCAAGTGGATCCCAACTGATAATAAAAGAAGGTTGTTCCCTCTCTATAACAAAATGGCATGATATTGTTCTTATAAATAACTATTAGCATAAAATAAGTACTGAATGGATTTCCTAACTTGCAGCATAACATTTGTGGTAATAATTTATTTTCCTTTGAAGTAATTTTAGATTATTTACTGTTTTTTTGCAAGTCAGCCCCCCACCCTTTCAGTACTGGTACAGAATTAATATCACCTTAGCAATAATTTAAAAAAAATCCAGATTTCATTCAAGTTTAAATTTAAAATAAGCAGCTAATAGGCTGGTCACCTCAAAAATAATATACAGACTATTCCATGTTGGTCACATCAAAACACATATTGACTTAGCTGTAATAATATTCCCATGACTCCATTCCAGTCATATAATACCACATATAGGCTTAGTAGAAAATAATATACACATTAATCCAGCTCTGTTATACAAAAAAGACATATAGAATCAGCATAATTAATATTCTCATTCTTCCATCCAGTCATATAAAACAAAAATATATAGACTTATCACTTTATCTTAATTTTGATTTTATCACTGAAGCCTTTTTATACTGATTTCAGAGTTTGCTCTTACCTATCTATTGTAGTTTGAGTGCTGTTGAAAATTCCAGCCAGATTGCAATGTTAAAGTGCATTATGCCTGTGAAGTGAGAGGTAATCCAAGGAGCATGTTTATTTCTATCCTACACATTTCTTAAGAGAAGCATGCTTGCTGCATTTAATTAGGGTAGCAGTTGTTCTACCAGCAGACCTCACATTCTGAAAATTATACTATGAGAAGTGTAAGCTGGTCAGGTAAGCCTGATAGCTCTGTTCTAAATTAATCTTTCACATTATAACAGAGTGTGGGGGAAGGTAACAGCTGTTAACATATTGTAGCCCCTTACATGCTGTTTGAATGGATAGTGAGTGTAACAAAGGCAAGTCAGTAGAGAGAAGCTAATAAGGATTACTACATTCCTATGTTCAGCTCTAAGCAGATGGTAGAAGAACAGAATTACACACTTCTCAGGGAGAAGGCAGTGTTTCTTCAAAGCACGAAATGAGAAAATGACATGAAGGAGTGGATGAGGGATAGCTGCATAACTAGGATTTGAACTCAGAACTAGAGGCAAAGCTAAGCTCTCAGTTGTTTGTGTACTACAGTGAGTACATTTTAGAGAACTTGAGACAGTGTATCCAACAGTCTGCCAAAGATCCAGAGTTATTATTTTATTAATGTATCATCTACTGTATGTGCCAAATATTCCATTTGATTGCATGTTTTATTGATTTGTATTATTTAATAAAGGGGTTACACAAGGTTGTATCTAAGTAATTTATTCTAAGAATGATCCATGGTAATGTTCATAGTAACTGCAAGAAATTCATTGGCAGCTCCCAATATGTTTTCATCAGCAATTGCTATGGGAGCTTAAAAGTTACTTGAATCATAATTAAAAATGACACCTCACTTTGTATAACCTATTCTAGTACCATTTGAGATGTAAAGCACTCCCCTTCAGCACACCCAAACGTGCACTACAGTATCAGGACTGGAATAACACTGAAATTGCCTAATGTAAGGATCAAACTCTTAACTTCCTTCTTTGTTAACTTTCTGATCATCTAGTGTCAAAGGAACATGCACAGCCTTAAGCCGCTAGTATATATATATATATATATATATATATATATATATATATATATATATATATATATGCCTAAATGGTAAAGCATTTCTGCATATAAATATAATTGTGGCACAAAATGAGTCACAGGTAAAGGAAACATATTAAAGAATAAAAAAAATTAGAAAGTCCAGCAGCATGATTCACATACATGGGATACAGGGCATAGACCAATATCCTGAAAATTGTTTGAAAAGCTTCTAATTGCTTCCAGGACAGCATACCTCTCAATTATACTTTATTATGAGAAACATTCCCAGTTTTTGTAATATGTATTGGTGGTTCATTGATAGTATTCTCAACTGCCACAGTGGGAGGTCTGGGTTTGATTCCCAGCAAATATAGCATAGCATTTTAGTCTGACAGTTGATGCAGAGGGTTAAGGTTGTGAGCTGTAATCCCTGTGGTATGGAGTTTGATAACCTCAGCCCTCATGTGCCTACTGCGTGACCATGAACAAGTCACTTCACCAGGACAACTGAGAATTTGAGATATGCTCCTCAACGGTCCCCTGGACTGCAAGCCTGTTAGCTACCTGTGAGTCTCAAAAATGTCATACTCCCTGCTGTTCCACACTGAAAGGATTTGTCATTCATTTGCTATTATGATTTTTTAACAGTTATTCATGGTAAATAACACTGAATCATATTAATTTAACAAAATAACTTTATATATGTATGAAGATACATTTATTAGCCATGCTGTAAGCCTCTTACTTTTAGTTGTTAGTAAGTGTTCCACATTTTGCCCATTTATTCCATATTGTAGTATTCCACATTTTGCCAGTGTGTTCCATATTATGAGAGATAGTGTTCCACATTTTTGAAAGCTATGCAGGACAGAAGAGTGCCAAAGCTGGATAAGACATATGTTATTGATTGACACCACCCTGCATATGATACATGGAAAATACAGGTAGGTAACTCATTACAGTTCAGAGACACTGGTACTGTATACTAAGTTTGTCATTTAACAAGGTACTGCAGTGCAGTTTCATATGTATGCTAATTAGTCATGTTACCTGCAACCCGTCACCCATGAGATCAGAAGGGCTACCATAGCTGCCAGTGGTGCAGGCAAAGCATACCAAGTGCAAGGCATACTGTGATGGCTCAAAACCATATAAGTTGGTGGGCGTGCATATGTACATGCAGGTCTATACATATATATGCACATAGATACAGTGCAAGCAAAGTTCCATGATCTGAAACAAAAGTACCTTAACCCACTACCAATGCTAATGGGGTACAATTGCGCAAGCATATGTTGAACTTCCCAAAGGGTAGACTAATATGGTTGTGGAACATAGCAGGAGATTGGTGTTACTCACTGAGCTCAGATCTTCAGTGACATGAAAACAAGGACTAGTAAGCATGTAAAGGTAATGAGCTGCATGCAAGATCAAAGTTCCTGGAAACTGTGTGCCTCACTCCTGTATTCCAGTTGTCTCAACTAAGATACCCCTATATGCACACATATGCAACTTGTGTGTGTGTGTGTGTGTGTGTGTGTGTGTGTGTGTGTGTGTGTGTGTGTGTGTGTGTGTGTGTGTGTGTGTGTGTGTGTGTGTGTGTGTTTATGTACTAATTAGTGTTCTGTTCATATACATGTGTGAATGTAGGACTACGTGCATCAGTATGCATGACTTCAGTTACCCTAAAATTAACTGGAACAACTATACTGCTGGAAAAATGGACCTAAACCTTGATGAGTTTATTAACAGCTTCTGAAGAAACCTATCAGAGTATTAGATGTATTACATGTTGTCCTTGCCAACATGCCAACAGTATGCACTGTCCCTACCATACCCTTTCCCTTATCATGCCAGGTCATGACATAGTGCTACTGTCCACCAAAACAATGGTTAAACTTGTGTGCAATAACTCTCTGTTTAAAAATTTCTAAAACGGTGATTATACCAAAACATGTAGTGTCTTTAAAAATACCGACTGGGATCAAAGCATAAATGTCCACATTAAGTCAGCCAGTAAGTTTGATAACATTCCAGACAGCTTTATACTCAGTCATGCTTTATAAATATTACATAAAAAATAAGTATAATAGGACATTAAAAAGCAAGCTGCAGTACTGGATGGCTAAACAGATGTATGGGGGGGAGGTTGAGTGGCATATGCAAGAGGTCTCCTTCCTTGGAGTGATGGTGCATGTTTTCACCACAGTAGAAGACTGTCCTCCAGTAGTGAATGGAAAGTAATGCTCCCATGGTAGGGCATGTAATAGAATATGAGTGAGCAGAAGTTCAGTTGTTGCATGCATAGGAGCCATGCATGCAGCACATACCTTGCAGGTGCAGGAGCAGGGCATGGAGCACATACCTTGCAGGCACAGGAGCCTTGCATGGAGCACATACCTTACATGCACATGAGCAGGGCATGGAGTGCATACCTTGCAGGCACAGGAGCTTGGGATGGCGCACATACCTTACATGCACAGGAGCAGGGTATGGAGCACATACCTTGCATGACCAGTTGCCTTGCATGGAGCGCATACCTTATATGCACAGGAGCAGGGCATGGAGCACATACTTTGCATGCACAGGAGCCTTGCATGGAGCACATACCTTACATGCACTGGAGCAGGGCATGGAGCACATACCTTGCAGGTGCTGGAGCCTTGCACAGAGCACGTGACATTCTTGCAAACTCAGTCCTTCTGAAAGTAGGCACGTTACCTGCCCACCTGAGTTAACAGTTGCTTGGAATAAACAAAACAAATCTTTACACCCAGTTGCATTATGTCATAATCTTCATATGTCACTTTTCAGAGACCTGTGTGTGTGTGTGTGTGTGTGTGTGTGTGTGTGTGTGTGTGTGTGTGTGTGTGTGTGTGTGTGTGTGTGTACAGCAGAGTTCAGTTGAAAGGAAAATGCACTACAGTCCCTCACATTTCTGAACATATGTGTCAGCCATCTGGAGTTAGGTTTAGTGTCAAATAGATAACTCTGATGCTATCCTATAAGCCTGCCTTTTGTGATTGGCTCTACCCCTTGGAGAACAATGGTGATAGCTGAGAAATGATAAGACTGATGGCTGGAAAGCATGTGGGAAAAATTACTCAGAAAAAAACATTTTGCTGCAACAGCATTTAAAAATAATTGGAAAGTAACTTTTTTCACAGTTATATGGCCATAACAATTGAAAATTAATATATTACTGTGTATAAAAGCTTGAAATATGCCTTGTAATTTCAAAGTTTAGCACAGCAGAGAAAAGCTCAACAACCTATTTACAATACAGTTCATACGAATTAAATGAATGAATGGTCTCATAAATGTCTGCATTTGGTCACTGAAGTAAATCAAAGCTGTATTAATTAGATAGTAAAGGATACTGTTCTCTATATTCAGACTGCAAGAAGCCAGTCTTGGGTATCATTGCAGGTGTAATGTATCACCTTTGGAGAAGGGCAGCAGATGATTGTTCAGCTCAGCACGAACATTGTGGTAAGGTTGATCTCTAATATGACATAAAGCCTTGGTGGAAGGGACTGACACAAGTCACTTCTATGAATGGTTGATCAGATAATTGTGAGCTGTTGGTTGCTGTGCTGAGTGGAGGTAGGCTGAGTAGTTCCCAGGCACTAGGAAGCCAGATGTGAGAGCAGAGAGTGGTTGCAAGCACTGCCAGGAGGTAAAAATATTCTTTCAGTGCAGCTTGATATCAGGGACATTTTAAATCTCAGCAAGGGTGTAAAACACTGTCCAGGCAGTTGCACTAATTCATTTGCATAACTACATGCTACTCCATTTATCATTTTGCACAAGCTTGACAAAGTACATCAGATTTTATAAGAAATGTGCAACTTCCAATTGTTAATAAAAAGGACACCCTCTTATACCCTGTGAATAATACCTCTCCTTACAAATCTTAGGTGATTTTTTAAAGTTTTGGGATTCCTTCAGTTAGTTGACAGTTCAAATTCAGGCTTAATTGTAATTCTTTTAAAACTATATATGTAAGTGACTTACACCTACATTGTTTAATATACCAATGCCAAACTTTTTTGTTATCCCTATTTCCCAACTCCCTTAGCTGTTCTGTACTATTAATACTGATTTCCTGTGTAGAATTAGCACTGGAGGCCCTTATGGTCACTAAATAACCATCTCGCGCAAATGTTTCAAATTCAGGGCTTTTCCTTTCCTTGTCTTTGGTGGATATTTTATTACTGATTTGGAATCAGTGAGTGTATGATGCATCCAGACAAAAATGTAGCTGTTCTGTCATCTTCTTTTTAGTCAAAAAAGTATGACTATTCTGATTCAGGCAGCCGGCAATAATATAACTGATGTAGGCAATATATAACTGCAAAATTTTTGTAGCTCATTAAGTCACAACATTATCGAGTTAAAGTATTACCAGGTAATCATTTTGTAACAATAGTACTGTGAAAGCATCTAGTCCACATGGTAGAAATACAATATATGTAGAAAATTATGTGGAACAAGTTAATTTCCATACATGGGAACATGAAATAAAACTGTGCCTTATTTTCCATCACTACAATAAGGAGCCACTTTGGATCATGGTGACAATGTAGTTGGCATCTGTGACTATCAGTGCCAAGTGACATATCCATTCTTGTAACAATATGCATCAGCCTTGCAATGATTACAACTTTGAGCAATGAAGTCCCATTCAGAACTCTTTTAAAAATGCATATGCATAACTGAATGCTGAGCTGTTGTTTCCCATTTCATCTATTAATATTCAGGGAGACAGCATCTTCCTCTCACACATGGTTGGTGCAATATGAGATTGTTATCACCTGTCTTACAATAGGGAGGTGGATTTTGTGGAAAATGTCTAACTTCCTATTCAAACATTCAGCTGCACTAGTTGCAGCTCCGAATAAAAATGGTGTAGTGCACGGAGCTCCCTGATTATGCTCAAATAATGGCTAAATTATATCCTGGTTCAGTGCTGCTACAGTGTAAGACCCAATCTTAATAACACTTAAAGGGATGCTTAACAATTGTTAAGCACCCCTACACATTGTTAAGATCAGGTCTGCACTAAAAGCAAATAGCACTGAAAATAAAACAGGAGCAGCAAGACATCGAATGACTTTCTTTCATCTTCACTTTCTATCTGCTGTCTGCTAAACTGCACCCAGTACTCTGGTTACAACTGCTTCCCTTACTTAGAGAATGCATAACACATCAACCACTTCCCCACTACTTTACTGGCTTTCAAAGCCAATACAACACTTCACATTTTTTAATCTTATTTTTGACTAGTTAGTAATACATGGAGAAGGTAAATCTCTATGCATTGCAAACGATTATGATTGGATCTCAAATTGCAACTAGATATTGTGTGTTCTCAACATAGAAGCCAAGATTCGCCTTAAGGATTTCTTGGCATCCACGCCTTGACCACATACTGTGTTCATTATTGTGGGCAACTCAATCATAATTCTCTATATTAATCAAATAAAACCTGCATTATTAAAACATAGTTTATCAACATAACCTCTTATATTTCCTTAACTAAAATGCTTCGTATCCATCACTCCCTACTTAAAAAAAACTCTCACCCATGAGACATAGTCATTGACTGTCACCTCCTGGGTTAGAGGCAGCATTATTTATAGGCAAACCTCATAGACTAAAAATAAAGTCTAGGAAACACTAATGTAAAATTATGACACAGAACTGGACACATTGCATTATATTCATCAGCAAAATAAACCTCCGTCCCTATACTGTAGCAACAGAAGTTAAAGATGTGTGGTCATTAAAATGGCAAAGTATGAAGGAAGTGGCAATTAGAAATTAATATAACAATCCCTTATGGAATTAAAATGTTATGTTATACAAATGTTATAGGTGGTGTGTAATAGATTTTCCTTTCTTGTTTCAAATTTCTTGTTCCTGTTTATGTGGTGTACTCACCGTGCTGTTTAGACATGCAGCAGGTGGATTGGATACTCCAAATTGGCCCTAGGCATGAGTACGTGCATGTGTGTGCCTTCTGTGGAAGGTTGGCTGCCAGGCTGGCAACTCGACACCATAAAACTCCACTGCCAATCATGAGCGGACAGGTGATCCACTGTGGCGACCCCTAACCGGGAAAAGCCGAAAGAAGAAGACTCACTGTGCTGTTTAGTAAAGCTAGACACTAAAGGCATCCTATACCAAATGGAAAAACTTTGGCATCAAAAGCAGTTTCGTGTGCTTAAATCTAAGCACAGTACAAAAGTATAAGGGAAGCAAAATGAATACGTACAAATAAATATCAATTGTTACAAGATATGAAGATTTATCTGAACAAATGCACTCTGAGTATAAAAAGATCAGAGAAATATACATTACTAAAATTATGACATGAAATAAGAAAGTAAATTTTAAATGATGAGAAAATTAAATACAAAATTGTGAAACAAGTAATACAGCAAGAACTAGAAAAATAAACTCTGGATGGAAGTCATAACAGCACGTGCACATCACATTGAAGCTAACACGATCAGGCGGCTCTGCTCAATATGCAGCATTGCTACTCAAATATGCAAGATTACAATCTACCCTACATATTGGGCAACACCTGCTCACAGCCACATTAAGATAGGCACAGCTTGTTTACACAATGTGAACAAATGATCGCACACAAATCTCAGTTCAGTAAGTGAGCATGTGTACATGGCACAACAACAGATAGGGCAACTGGGAAGTCTAATGATGCAAGTGTACAGGAAAGGCTGATAGAGTTGTAAATAACAGTGAACCAGTGAGCATGTAGGGTGTTTACTGTCATTGTTATGTACATTAGGAAAGCTAGCATAGTAAGTAAATGTTCTGAAAGATATGCAGGTAATACAGTTTTACAATTTGCCATGCCGTATATATTTTCAGTCAACAGTGGTGAGGAAACCATTCTATATTGTGAAACTTATAAACAAAGGTATGGCATCTAAGTCCTTGGGCCGCTCCTTTTTGGCATTTACTTCTCAGAAGTCAAGGCCAATGTCAGTGGTCTCTGGTTGACTAAATTTGCAGATGACTGCAAATTAGGCATTGTCATTGAATCTCACACTGACACAAATGTTGTCCAGGAGGGGCTGACAGAGACAAACAACTGGTGCCAGAGCCATGGACTACAACTAAATGCCAAGAAATGCATAACAGTATCCTTGGGGAAGTCATCCATCCCTGGTAACTATCATATTAACAACACACCCCTTAAAGCTGACCCAGTAGTCAGGGACTTAGGACACACATAGGCAGTAATCTAGCCTTTGATCATCACGTGTCCATAGCAGTGAGGAAATCATTCCATGTTACGCAACTTATAAACAAAGGTATGGCATTAAGTCTAAGGAAGTCATTGTTTTACTGTATTTGGCATTCATTAGACCTATCATTGAGTACAATGCCCCCTTTGGTATGTCCATAACCTGGCATATCCAAAAAGTGGAATGTCCACTGAGGTTCATCACTAAAAGAATAGAGGGTGTAGGTAAAATGTCCAATGCAAATTGCCTCAAGGTCCTATCCCTCTATTCTGTCTCCTAGAGGCTTTTGAGAGGAGAGCTATGCCTGGCATACAGGGCATTGTCAGACCTCACTCTGATGTAACTCCTGCATATCCACAAAACAAACAACATGAGAATTACCCATTCCAAAGACTTAAACATTGCTTGTGATATAAATAGGTCCTGCTGGAGAGATAGGTATGTATCCCAGAGACTACTGTGTCTGTGGAACAGGCTCCCCATCCATCCGAAGCAGAGTTCCTCCTTAACCCAATTCAAGTGCAACTTGGACAATTGGATGGGAAACTGGAAATTCATCCCTGGTTTGGCACCTATATCTCTAATGGACACAGGTAACCTGTAAATGGTTCATCTCCCAGGCCCATGCTTACACTTATCAAGGGTATCAGAACTTGTCTAAGATTTGGGTTGCATAGCTAGGTTTAAAAAGGCCCATGTGGTTGTTAGCCTAGTAAACACCTATGAATCTATAAACGTATTTTGAAGCAACAATGTAGGGGGGATGGGAGAATACATACATAACACTGTGATCCAACTGAGAAAATGTAGGGACACCTACTTATACTGCTCATGCAAGTACTGATACTGTCAACAATACTTGTGGCAGCAACATGCTTGTTGTGAAGGGTATGAAGTGAGATAGTTAATACAGCCCAAATCAGTATTTAGTGCAATCCACAAACATACAACACAGAAACACAACTGTCACATTGAACAGAAAATTAATTGGCGATTATGCTGCAATGCATTTTACAAATTCAAAAGTATAACAGTTGAGATGTAAGTCCACAAGAGATGTGGGACATGTCATGTAAAATATAATAAAATGGAAATCCTGAAAGATGCAAGTCATGTGAAGCAGTCCAGTAACATGTGTTTTGTGTGTGTACATATGTATGTAGTTGTATGTCTATGGACACAATTACGCATGTGAAAGGAAGACTATTCATGTGAGTTACCTTCTAGGAGAAGTATGCACAACATAAGTGTGTCTGATGTCAGTGATGTGTAATAACAACTGCTGCATGCAGCATTTCAATGTATTGTAAGTGACTGTACTGTAAAGCAGTTTTCATGTATTAAAGCATCATATAACCTATGTGCTACCTCCTGCTGCCACATGCACAATTAATACAGTATTACAATGTACATGTCTGAAGGCCACATGCTATTGAGTTGTAAATAAAAATGTCTCCTGAACTGAGTTTTGTGCAACACACAGTAATACCTGGATCACAACATGCAACATACCTCACATGCAGGTACAATAACACCATAAGGTAGTAAGCAAACATTAGAAACTGCTAGAGATTACCTACAGCAAGTGGACACTGGCTTCTATATATTCCTGCAAGGTTATTTACATTTCATGTGTTGTTTGCTTTATTCATGTGAAGGTAGTATACTGTAATCATTCATTTGTATTGCTTCTATTTTTCTGTTTTCTTGGTGTACTCACAGGTGAGGCTCTAATTGCCTGATGTTAGAGCCTCAGTAGCCACTGACAGGGATGACTGTGAGGAACAGGTTCAGTCTAGCGTTGCAGAGGGTATGTCTGATACAGAGTGTGGCTCACACAACCCCCCACTCTACAGTCAGGACACAGACATTATGCTTATGTATAACCATGGCAGAGAACCATTTCAGAGTGGACAGCTTGATGGGGGTACAATTGATCAGGGAAGTCTGATTACCCCAGTTGCAGAGCTGGTGGCATCTTCCCATAGCCTTCATATGGATGAAGTACCACACAGGGGCATCAGTAGAGGTGCACATATGAGGCATACTTACTACCCTCCACATGATGTTGGTGTGTAAGCATCTCCCACCCAACATATATGCAGGGCTGTCATGGAGCCACAGACAAGTTCCAACAGGGCCATGGAGGAGATAGTCCAAGTACTGCATAGTGTATATTCTGATATGCTAGACTGCATGAACTGTGTGTGTGTGACTCCCCAAACAGGATGAATGACATACAGGACCATGCAGTGCTTGTTATGGAACATCTGCTGAGAGAGGGTCAGCATCCATGAGGCCACACTGCTAGTACATAATCAGATGCTAGCTGATGTGGCTGTGACCATGCCAGATCCTGCCTCCATATCAGTGTACTTCCACTGCTTTGTCAGTTGTGGATGTGTCCACACCCAGAAGTGCTCAGCCATGGGGTCATAGTCATGGACATAATCATATCAACTAGTCCTGCAGACATCATTCACTTTCAGGCTGTATACCATTTTCTAGCCAGGGTCATGAAAATTGCAGTGCAGCCCCTGGCAGAGGCAATTCACATGAGTGGAGGCATCAGTGATGAACTGGATCCTCTACTATGCCCAGCTCACACCTGTCCAGGCTGCTAGGGCATAGTGCTAGCATAAATGTTTTGGCTGTGTACCTACACACCCACTGACAGTACACCTCACTAAGTCCATGACACCTCACACAAAATCATAATACTTATAGCTACTGACTTATTGTCATTTGTAGATACATACTGTGACAGTGCATACTTACTCTGACCTCATCTCTCAAATGCATACACACTTCTTTTGTGTCAGGCTTTCCATCCTGTAAACCCCCAAAACACACACACACACACACACACACACACACACACACACACACACACACACACACACACACACACACACAGTGCAGGTGATGATAACTGTGCTTTGCCATTTGCACAGTTTTGTGGTTTAGGCTTGGTTATGTCTGATGCACAGAGTGGCCAGCTAATGATTGTTTAGTCAAATGCCTGCTTGCATCAGGATATATAATAATTTTAATTTTCTTAGAATCTGCTTAACTTCAATATTTTTATTAGTTGCATAGTAGTTGTAGTAACACTAGTAGTAGCAATAATAGAAGTAGTAATAATAATAGTAGGAGCAGAAGTAACAGTAATAGTAGTAACAATAGCAGTAGCAGTAGTAGTAATAGCAACAGTAGTAGCAGCAGTAGTAGAAGTAGTAGTAGCAATAGTAGCAGTAGTAGTAGAACTAGCAGTAGTAGAAGCAGTAGTAACAGAATTAGCGATAGTAGCAGTAGTAGTAATAGTAGTAGCAATATTAGCAGTAGTAGCAGTAGTAATAACAGTAGTAAAATTAGTAGTTTTATTTATTTATTTATTTATTTTATTTTACATTTGTTAACCGGAGGGTGTCTGTCTGAGCCAAAAAGGCCCTTTTTCAGCAGAGGCCCAGGGAGAAAAGCCCCACAAAGAAACATTACAGATACATTTAGATATTTAGACATGATCAGTATACACTCAAATTACAATAGACATGTTTTTACAGTGGTATGCAGCACATCAACAGTTACAGTGGAGAGAACAAACAAGAAAATATTAATTTAAAAATAAAGGTAATTAATAGATTTCTGGTGTACAGTTGAAATTTGGAACATAGGTAGAATACATACATAGTACACAGGTACAGTACATACATTGTACATTACCAGTGTTTGTGAGTAAGAGTGAAAACGATTATCAAAAGTAGTTAAAGCAGTAGAAGTAGTAGTAATAGTAGTAGCAATAGCAACAGTAGTAGTAATAACAGTAGTAGAAGTAGTAGTGGCAATAGTAGGAGTAGTAGTAACAGTAGTAGCAATAGTAGCAGTAGTGGTAGTAATAGCAGTAGTAGAAGTAGTAGCAGCAGTACCAGTAGTAGATGTAGTACAGTAATATTACTTATGTAGTACTGCTTGCTCAGCTCCTTGTGCAGATGATGCTGAGATTGCTGTCATCCCTGCTGGAGTGTCTGATGGGTTATTCATGTCTAATACACAATAGTGAGCAGGCCGTGTATGTTTTGGTGCAATACCCTTTTTTCTTTCTGCTGTTGCATTGCAACTTCTCATTTGAGTCTTAACTGATTCTCTTTTCATTTGTAATTATAAGATTCTATAACTATGCTTGATTATCTACCTCTGCAAATGATGGTGACATTGCCACCCCCTGTGGATTTGTTTGACATGGGTCTGCTTAGGCTTGATGCACAGGTTGGAAACATAATACATATGCAAGGACAAGACTTTTTTCCATCTAAAAGCTTTGTAGTTTCTTTGGTTTGCATTTGTTGCACATATTAGTCCTGTATATAAGCGGCCCCCAATCACCAGGCCATCGACCAGTACTGGGTTGTAGATCATTTGGTACCAGCCACACAGAAACTTTTAGGCAGGGAGTAAAACAAAAAAGGTGAATGTGTGTATGTATGTGTTTATGTTTCTGTCTGTGTGTGTTAGTGAATAGGTGCATGAAAGCAGAATGTATGTGGTATGAAAGCAGAAGAGACTGTGTATGTGTGTGTGAGAGAGTGAACAGTGAGATCGTTCGAGCCATTATTTTAAACTCAATAAAAATAAATGAAATGGAAAAAAAGTGTGTGTGTATGTCTATGTTTGTCCACATGTGTGAGTGATTGTGTGCATGAAAGCCGAACATACTGTGTGTATGTGTGTGTGTGTATGTGTGTGTGTATGCTTCTGTCTGCATGTGTGAGTGAATGTGTGCATGAAAGCAGAACAGACTGGGTGTGTATATGTGTGAGAGACAGAGAGAGAGAGAAGAATGAGAGCGATCCCTGGCGGCAGCAGCATCAATTAGGAGGTTTGCATACCTCTTGACCATATCTCTCAACCTCTTGCACAATAAATCTGGGCAGAACCCATAGCTCTCAACCTCTGGATACAAATAATCTGGACAAAGCCAAAAATAATAGGGACAAAGCTCCAAAAATAAGGACAAATTTTAAATATTGCTCTTATAAACTTAGAAAATTGATATAATGCAAGGTCTTGTACTATCATGCATTTTCTGAAAGATATGAAGTCTGAAACTCAAATGCCTGTCATTATATGTTGACTTCAGTCCTCAATTATTCACCACAAACATCCAGAGAACCACAAATTTTATGAGGAACAGACCAGAAATATAATGCAAAAATCTGGACATTCTGTGAAAATCTGGACAGCTGAGAGGTATGAGAGCCACAAATAATAAGGACAGATTTTAAATATTGTTCTTATAAACTTAGAAAGTTGCTAGATTTAGAAAATGGTTTCCATTAGGTTTATGTACCTCTCAACCATACCTCTCAACCTCTCTCACAATACATCTGGAAAGAGCCATAAATAATAGAGATAAATTTTAAATATTGCTCTTATAAACTTAGAAATTTGCTGGAATAAGCACTGAAAACCCTGCTTCCATTTCCAGCATCTTTTCTTTGTGAAGCGGGGTTTTCTGGAAAGAAAGCAACCAAAATGAAATTACAGAGTAGACTGGACAAAAGAACACACTTCGGGTGTCATTGTCTCCCATCACCCCTAAATGGGCCCATCTCATTGCAGGAAAACAAGCTCAGGGCTCCCATTGATTCTGCATTATTGTGAGCTGTATTTATTATGCACTTTGTTATGCTTTATTTTTATGCATGCGTGATGGCCGTTCCATGGAAAATTGTCTTACATGAAACTGGTCCTTGGTGCAAAAAAGGCTGGAGACTGCAGGTGTAGTTAATAGTTTAATTTCACTGAAATACAGTACATTCACATAGGTATGCATTATCTGTTGTTGATTACAGGTTCATCACTCACCTTTGTTACTGCTGTTGACAGCATTGCAGGCTGGGGATTTGCTTGTCTGATGCTCACAGTAACCAGGCATTATATGGGTAAGTTTGTATGCATCACTGTTATTGCTGGTATGTGCTTAGCTCAGCATGCCATAGCATATTGTGCACACCTCCATTTGCCATAATCACCCCCAGCTGCAGGTTACTCATCTGACCCCTCATCAGTGTCTGCTGGACCTGTCTGCAGTGTTGGTTAATGGCAGTACCTGTCCTGGATCACCCTACTGTATGATGTTATTTAAGATGGCACAGACAATCAGCATTATAACAGAGGTGATGGGGTCATATTGCAGTGCACTTCCACATGCATCTAGACATTGACAATGTGACTTGAGCAGGCCAGATACATGCTCCATGATATTTCTAGTCCGTGCATGTGCAATGTTGTAACCTTGTTCAGTGGGGTTGTGTTGGTTTCTCATGGGAGTCATAAGCCAACATTTTCGTGTATATCCTGCATCCCCTACTAGATGTCTTTGCAGAAAATCATCCCTTGAAAACCTTAAGGACAGATCATAGGAGTGTCATTTGTAAGAGCAATGGAAACTGTCAGGGTGACCTGAGCATGCATTCTAGATTGTACCTTGTGCATTATAGACTACCTGTCAGTTGATGGAGTGATAGCTTTTACAGTTTATGTAGCTCCTTCACAGTTCACTACGTGGAGCTTTTATTTGAATATGTAGTCTACGCCCCCCCTAGTAACTTAGGAAAACATGCTATGGTATAGCAATTTTGCATGGTGGTGATTCTCTCATCTGGGATAGGTAGAAACCAGATATGCCCCTCCCCCATGTTGAAGTATTGCATTGAGGAACTGGTGGAGTATTCCTGAGACATTGGCTTATGAAACCCCATTGTGTCTCTTGTGGATCACTGAAATGGCCCTGTAGCTTGTATACATTATACTACACACACACACACACACACACACACACACACACACACACACACACACACACACACACACACACACACACACACACACACACACACACACACACACACACACACGCACACACACGCACACACACGCACACACGCACACACACGCACACACACACACACACACACAAACACACACACACATATGCACACACACAGTTTAGTTTCCACTGGGATGGGTTCTGCATGATTCCCAGCCTCAGCTGAAGATGACAGATGTTCATTGTTTTTTCCATAGTATTTCTGTCAACCCTGTAGTGATCTATTAATCTGTTTCTTGTATTTCACTGTAGGTCAGATGTGGTATAAATACAGCAAAAACAGCAGCACTTTGTATGAGAGCATGTTGTGTATACAGAATTATAATGACTGCAGCAATCCCTAATATTTTTCAAAGCTTCCCTGTAGCTGTGTTCTAGCAAGCAAGCACAACCTGTTTGTGCTAGTTTTATACTTTTCTGAATAGTTCTGCTATGCTTTTTTGCTTCATTAGCATGCACCTGAGCCATTTAAACACTAATTAATATATTCAGCTGTTAACCCTTGTTTTGTAGTTGGCCACAGCATGTATGGCTGTTTCCTGAACTGCATACAGCTCATGCATGTTTATCTAAACAAAAGCTGCAATGATCGAAAATCCAGGACCTTGATATGTTTTTTGTGAGATCAAGGTACAGTGAAGATTGAATCTTTGCCCTTTCCTCACTGTAGTACAATCCCGGAGTTGGAATATATGTTTAGCGGGGGGGGGCACAGACCCCCACAATCGTGAGTTCAAGGTCTGGGATTTTCGATCATTGCAGCGTTCATTTAGATAAACTTTTGTTTATCTAATATAAACCCTCAACCATCACTGCGCATCAAGCAAAAGAGCTGTGTGTGACATGTATATATGTCCATGAATCCCAGTATCCTTGTCAGATGCATAAATTATAGTCCACAAAACATCTTGTGAATTCACACACATATAAATCAAATCTAACTTGCAACAGTAATATCAGATGAATAAACTGCAACGCTGGTAAGTAGGGTTGCCACCTTTTGTTGTGGTGAAAACTGGACTTAGGCCACACCACTTCCTCTTAATACAACTCCACCCACACCCTGCCCAGCCCCCATCCATTTTGTGACATCACTGTTGACATCCCTCCCATTTTGTGACATCACTGCCACATCATATGTTATGACCGTCCCCTTTTTCTATTTGTGAAGCCTCATTTCTGCTGTTTTACTATGCTTTTTGTAAAAAAAGGATAGCAAATCCAGAGATTTCACAAACTTCAATAGTCTGTTACAGAATATCAGAGTTTGTACAGAGTTTTCAGGACTACTGGACAATCAGTTTGATTTCTGGATAGTCTGAAAAAAAAAAACGGATGGGTGGCAACACTCAGTCCAGTGGGAGTGTACATGCCCATAATTTGAATATCCCATAAAGACAAATGCTGTAACAACTGCCTTGTGGGCTAGAATGCCATTTCTAAATGCAAATGACAGATGCAAAAAATGCCAGAAAGTCCAGTACCAAATTTCACTGAGTACCATACATAGCCGTAAACCAAGAACACCTGAAACTTTATAATACTAAAACAATAACCCTTGACACTAACAGCAGTCCTCAATGTCAAAAGTCCACATAGTTCTTTATGGACCACTCTCAACCATAATTTAAGTACATTGTAGTTTCAGAACAATGTGACGACAGTCCTGGTCATTGCTACTCATTAATGGGGTATTAACAGAAACATTGATGCATTGTAGATAAGCAATATTTTGGCAGTTTTCTTAAGTATACACTTACTGAAGCACTTTTCTGCACAATCATTACCTTGCTGTTTCTGTTTACTTACACAAATATGAGCTGACTGACTTATGTGAAGGACTACTATAAAGGTTATGCATTGACAGACTACTACTGGGCAGCAATATAGTTTTATGTGAATTACTAACAAGCATGCTTTCATGGATGGCATGTATTTTTAACGTAGAGAAGACCGATATGGCAATAAACAAATGATTGTATTTGCATGAAGGCACACTAGAATATTGCAATGAAAGGTAATAGCCAGGTATGGGCAGCATGAAGTATCTCATTGTTTATAAATGATTTCAGATATTGTTTGGGGAATTTTTAGTGTAGGTTGTGTGGGCAAGGAAAGCTTTAACCAGTTTTGTTGTTGTACAGCTCCAGTACAAGCCAACATTCTACACCACTAAATGTTTCTTTTCTTTCACTTCAGTACAATATACATTATATGGGAGTGGTAGTCATACCTAACATATGACTAAATAAAACCAATATAGTTTGACACTGACAAGGAAAATCAGTTTGGTGGGAAGAAGCTCTGATTGCTGGATAAATCTTCAAGAGCATGTGTGGAATGAGTCACATTTGTTTCCTGCATATGTGTCTAATCTCATGAGGAGCTTGAGTATTATTCATACCTCTGAACATCTTAGCAAAAGAAATCTGGACAAAGCCTAAAATTATGGAGGGGGGAAGGGCCCAAAAATAGGGACATACTTTAAATGTTGCTAATAAAGTTTGAAAGTTGCTACAATAACAGTATTTGTGCTAGTGTCCATTTTTCTGAAGGATATGAACTTTGAAACTCAAATGTATGTCTTTATTTAGTGACTTCAGTACTCTGTGATTTGCAAGAAACCAACAATTTTATGAAGAACAGATAAAAATATGAGGCAATGCTCTGGACATTCTAAAAAAATCTGGACAGTTGAGAGATATGGTACTATTCCTCTTTAGTCAATTGGATTATGCACTTCTTTCTAAATGATGGTGGCTACTAAAAATTGGTTCTCTGTCTCTGTCTCTCTCTGTTTTTTTTTTTTTTTGTAGTCTTGTCTTGTTACAATTAGCAAGGAAGCCCTTGTCCAAAATAAAGCATTTATTGTAAGTTCTACTAAAATAGAGATTTAACAAAGAAACATAGTGAATATATACTCCTGGAGTAAATGAACCTGCCTTTTCCAGAACACCTCCATCACCACTTATATGTTGCCAACATGATACCAAGTTTATTTATAAGTCGCCACTTCTTTTATTGATAATGTAGATATCTGTTTCACTCCACTCCATTTTAATATTGATATCAGGTTTGGGTAATATCTTCTTCTGGCTTTTCCTGGTTAGGGGTCACCACACTGGAACTCCGGTCCGCTAATGATTGGCAGTAGATTTTTACAGTGCCGAGGTGCCAGCTCGACGCCCAACCTTCAACGAAGGCACATCCAACGCATGTCTTTCGAACACCACTCGACCGTGGAGAGGACATGCAGACTCCACACAGAAGGCACTCCAGCCGAGAATAGAACGGGAGAACCTCTTGCTGTGAGGCAACAACACTACCGCTGCACCACCATGGCTAGGTTTGGGTAATATAGTATGATTTATTTTGCTAGCATACAAAACAAGCACGTTTATGAAAACTAAGAATACTATAAAATAAGTTTATCATTCTTGGCAACCTTTTAGTGGCTATGACAAATTTGCATTAATGTATTGTTTGCATTTCTTTATTTGTATTATTTAGTGCTGATTTGAATACAGCTTATGAATATAAGAAATGTCTACTGCAAGAGGTAAATTATTCTGGTATGGTGAGGCTGGGATCAAATGATTTGTGAAGTTTTTTATGAATTACAGTATAGCACACTGTACCACAGTATGAAAGATAAAAATGTCACTGATTTATACTAAGAAGTAAATAGTGAGTGAGTGAGTGAGTGAGTGAGTGAGTGAGTGAGTGAGTGAGTGAGTGAGTGAGTGAGTGAGTGAGTGGACAGAGAAAGACAGAAAACACACTAACATGATACAGATGGAGAAGGAACCTAGCACTAATTTCATTATGGAGAAACTACCAGTAGTTTGCATACTGACTCACTAGTTCACAGAATGGCCTCATTATTGCCTTTTTTTCTTCTTGTGTTTAAACCTAGCTTTTTTAATGATCGCACAATACTTTTCTTCTCGTGATCTTGCAACAAGCTTGCATACATCTGTTTAGACCAATCTGATTCAACAGAGCTTAGCTAAGTGCTATAGCTAGAATAGTTCATATATTATCTGGTTGCGCTCGATTTGTATCTGTTATTAAGAACACGTGTTTTGGTGTTTTCTTGCAAGTTTAATTTCCCTTTAAGTTTTCATCAATAAACCTGTACACAAGTATAACTAGTAATATTTTGACAAACAATTGTGAATGTCTTTCCAGTAGTAATTTACCAGATATATACATGTAAAAGTGGCTTATTTACAAACAGCAATGATAACAATATGCTAACATAATATGTTTAAGAAGAGTTGGATGATTTTACAAGTTAAGCATTAAATGGGGGTGACACTGCAATGCAATGGATAACATTGCTGCCTTGGGCCTATATCACTTTATCAAATGGCTATTCAGTGAATAGCCATTTGTTGAACTCCTATTTGTCGAAGCCGCTCTTCATCTAATGGCAAATTTTAACTAGGGCAAATAAGTGTTTGGCCACCAGTGCAATCTCAGAGTTGGTACATTTAGTTAGGGGTGGGTGGGTGTGGGGGCATAGCACCCACCTTAGTAGGTTTTAAATTTTATGTTTTTTTTACGGTAGCTTGGTTGGCCAACTGTGGATTTGCCCTACTTAAAATTTGTCATTCGATGAAGAGCGGCTTCGACAAATAGAGGTTTAACAAATGGCTTTTCACTGAATAGCCAGTCAATAAAGTGATATAGAGCCACTGCTACATAGATCGTGGTTCTCTGATGAATTTCTCAGCTGGGGGTGGGGTTGGGGTATCCTGTGTGGATTTTACATTATTTCTTGTGTCTGCATAGTTTTTATTTACAGGTGCTCTAGGCTCCAATGCTTCCCACATCAAAATGGCTGGGTAGGTGAACTGGCAATCTTCTAAACTGTTTGTAGGATCATTAATGTGTGTGTGTGTGTGTGTGTGTGTGTGTGTGTGTGTGTGTGTGTGTGTGTGTGTGTGTGTGTGTGTGTGTGTGTGTGTGTGTGTGTGCGCGCGCGCGTATGTGTATGCATGTGTGTGTGTATCTGACAATGAGCATGTCATCCAAGTTTCATTCTCTGTTTTGTTTCTGTACTTTGCCAGGACAGATTCCATCTGCTCTGTGATCATGAACTTGAACAAGTGACATTGAATAATATCAACATCCATGCCATGCAAGTGTTATTTATTCTCATTTCACTGCTGAAATGTACTCACCACAACCACCATCATCATCACCCTCTTTTTTCACATTTTTACATAGGATTGAGTTGTCATGCCAACTTTTGCCACAGCTCTTGATGCATCGCCACTCTCCTTCCTTCTTTGGCAGTAGGCCTGAGTAGTGCAGGTTTTCTCCCATGCAATCCCTCCATATCATGGATGGATGTCTTCATCACCTCTTGCCTTTGACATGTTTCCCCCGAGTTGTCTTTAACAAATTGTCTTCTGCCTTTCTGCACAAGACACCAAATCACTATAATCTGTTCTCCTTGACTTTCTTTACTATAGGGGCTACTTTGGCTTCTGCTTTGATGTCCTCATTTCAGCATCAGTTTCATAACATGCATACTGCAACCCATCTCAGGCACTTCATCTCCATTCCATCAAGATTCCACTGCTATTCTGCCTTCACTGCCAAGGTTTCTGTGTCATACAGACGTACTGTTCACACCACTGTTTTGTACACCTGAACCTTCAGAAATAGACAATGGCCATCTTAAATCAGCAAGCATACTAAACTGATGCGATTATTATTTCACGTGACATCACTATCCCAAGTCACTCCTCTGACATCTTTTCATTGCTAAATCTGTTCGGCACATTTTCAGTTGCTAAAATATGGACTTTAATGATAAGAAATATAAACTAATTATGCTAAGATTCTGTTTGTTGACATACAAAATAGATATAATAACATAAGACCATTTCATTATTCAGTATTTTATTACTCACATTTCTTCACAGTTCATTAGTACATTATTTATATATTTATTTAATTATTGTTTACCAGGGCAGAATGCTTATCCATGTGGACCATTTTCAGAATAAGCCCAAGGTAAATTAGAAATGAAAAAAATTAATTATGGGTTTATTACAAACAAAAACTTCATTGGCCTCATAGTATAACCACGTCTGCATGTTTTCTGTCTATCACATGGAACTGGAGGGTCTATATTAGAACATCAAAGTGTCAAAACTTCGAATGTTCTAATATCGAACCCTATTCAGTGAAAGCTGAAAATATCGAAGCAACAGAAAACCACATTTTTTCCTAGGGAAAGAATTCAGTTGTCCGTTTCTGTTGCTTCGGTATTTTCAGCGCTGTGGTGGAAAGTTACGGGTCGGGTTCAGGTAAGTCTGTGATTGAGTGTGGGTTAGGTTAGTTAAGGTTAGGGTGCAGGTTAGGTATGTGTGCGATTGTGTGGACGTGAGGGTTAGGGCGGGTTAGGTGAGTTAGGGTTAGGGTGCGGGTTAGGTATGTGTGCAAGTGTGTGGACGTGAGGATTAGGGCAGGTTAGGTGAGTTAGGGTTAGGGCACAGGTCAGGTAAGTGTGCGATTGTGTGGACGTAAGGGTTAGGGTGGGGTAGGTGAGTTAGGGTTAGGGCACGGGTGAGGTGAGTGTGCAATAGTGATGGACCTTACTGTTAGGGTTTGGGTTAAGGTAAGTGGATAGTTAGTGGTGTGCGTATAGTTTAGTGTAGGCTTAGGTGTAAGATTTTAGGTGTATGTGTGTGGATTGCTGTTTGTTTGGTGTGCTTGTGTTGTGTGTATGTGTTTTGGAACAGCAAATTTTTTTCCCTAGGAAAAAATTTGCTGTTCTGTATGTTCGATGTTTTCAGCTTTCGCTGAATAGGGTTCGATATTAGAACATTCAAAGTTTTGAAACTTCGATGTTCTAATATAGACCCGAACTGGACCAAGCACACTACTATCAAATCAAAGTCCTGAGCTGAATTTCATTCTTTATAACCTGTAATGCAAACCACAGCTATCAAACATTGCTCACTTGTATTTTCTAGTCACCTTTTGCTATACTTGCCTATAACTGTCCTCAGCAGACTCCCAACTGCCAAAAAAAGAAAAAAACCTTTAGACTAATGTGCTGCTCCTCACCTTTTCTGTCCTTATGGTTCTGAAAATGAAGTTAATGGTTCTCCACCCCTTTCCAAGACCATTGGCAGATTTTGCTTTCAGTATACATAATAGCTAAGTAAAATAATAGAGCTTTATTGACACTAATATCTTGGTCCAGGAAATGTAGTTCATAAGCCGAACAAAGCAAATGGTTATTATTATTAGCCTGTACTTGTAGACACTGCCTGCTTTGTTAAACTGTACCAATGATGTTTTTTGTCAAAATTCTGTCTTAAGCAGGGATTCTTAACTTGGGTAGTTGTGCCCTGAGAGATGGGTTGGTATCTTTGGGAAAGCAACAGAGATTTAAATGAAACTAAAACAAGTTATGATAGGAAACACTGCAACAAATGTAGTACTCCAACAATCTGTACTTTGGAAATAAAATGAACTGTCTCTTGCATCAGTTGATGGTGTATTCTGTTCTACATATTCAGAGTTTGACAAGAAATATACCACTTTCATTATATGAAAGACTGGCAGCCCTAAAATCTCCAAGTTCTGATACTTTGCAACCAAAGTAATGTACAGTTGTTTCAGATGTGAAGATTGAGCAAATTAGACTTTTGAAAGATACTTGTCAGCTATCTCAATGTTTTTGTTGTAGTGAAATTTACTAATCTTTTGCCCATGACTAAGAAATGAATTGTGCCCATGTCCCTGAGCTGAATTGTGCCCATGTCCCTGAGCTGAATTGTGCCCATGTCCCTGAGCTGAATTGTGCCCATGTCCCTGAGCTGAATTGTGCCCATGTCCCTGAGCTGAATTGTGCCCATGTCCCTGAGCTGAATTGTGCCCATGTCCCTGAGCTGAATTGTGCCCATGTCCCTGAGCTGAATTGTGCCCATGTCCCAGGGATGATTTGCAGGCTCATGGAGCTTGATAATGGAGACCCATGGGAAGAGCTAATAGGATCTGCTGATGTAGCTTTGGAATGAGAAGAGTCATAGAAAGTGAGAGAAGCAACATTTCCAAATGTTGCTGCAGGCAAAGGCAAGGAACAAACCTGGAATTATGCAAGTGGACATTTATTTGTCTTCTGTTGACCAGGTAAGTCCTACCATGGCTACTAGCCTATTTTCAACGGGAAGACCCAAGGTGACATTTAGACTACTAGGGAAAATTTGGCCAGGGTTTTGAAGAATTCCCTTAATCTTTTTGATAGGTCCTATGGGACCTTTTCATCCACCTGAGATACCACCAAATCAGGCAGATGGGGCCTTGGTTTAACACCTCTTACAAAGACAACATACTCAGGAGTGCAGTGCCCCCTTTATGCTGCAGTGTAGTGTCAGCAATCTATCTATCTGGTGTGGGAATCAACCCACAGCCTCATACACCAAAGGTGAGTATGCTACCTGTTAGCCATTGACATATACATCATATAATAAACTTCTTCTCAATCTTACTGAAACTAATGTTTTGCTATCTGCCACCGTTCAAAAAGCTGCAAAGTTACCTGTTATCCACTTCTGTGGTTTAATGGGTAATACTATTCCAAATGTCCCTGAATGCAAATATTATGGTATAACTCTAGACCAATCCCTCTCCCTCTCAACTCATGCTAAAAATACTACAAAGTTGTCTAACATCTCAAACTCTGTTACAAGATTTTTCATCTCCTTTCCCCAGCAACTAGACCTGCTGTCGCTAAAAAAAGTACTTCTACCTAAACTTGAGTATGGTCTACCCTTGCTCTCTCTTTTTTACTGCTGCAACACACACACACACACACACACACACACACACACACACACACACACACACACACACACACACACACACACACACACACACACACACACACACACACACACACACACACACACACACACACACACACACACACACACACACACACACACACACACACACACACACACACACACACACACACACACACACACACACACACACACACACACACACACACACACACACACACACACACACACACACACACACACACACACACACACACACACACACACACACACACACACACACACACACACACACACACACACTCACTCACACACACACACACACACACACACACACACACACACACACACACACACACACACACACACACACACACACACACACACGCACACACACACACATTCACACACAGGCTTCAGATCACTGAGACAAAGGTTTTTAGAGTTGCTATCCTGGTAAATTCTTAGACACACCACTGCAACCTTATTGGGGATCTCCACTGGTTACCATTAACTGATAGGACTGTTTATCTGTTAAACTGTCTTCTCTTTAGATTTCTAAAAATTGGCAACTGCCTGCTAATAAGAAATAAATTACCATTCATAAACTACCATTCAGGGAACAAACCTACTCTCTAAGAAGCAGTCAGGATAGCAATATTTCTCTTGTCAGACCATCCTTTAAAAGATTAATAGGAGAAAAAGCA
>NC_056725.1:1098127460-1098254960 GCF_019279795.1 Protopterus annectens | reverse complement strand
CTTTAAATCCTAATCTACTTCAGAAAGAAAATACTAAAACAGAAATTATTTTATTTGAAAATTTCCTGAATAACTTCTCTTACTCTCAAATTCCTCTTGGCATTCAATGGGTTGCTATCAAAACTTAAATTAGAGGAATATTTATAAGTAAAGGATCTTAATACTAAAATAATAAATCAAAAGAAAATGTAATAAAAAACAATATTTATAAAATAGAACAAGAACCACATATAACACATAATTCTAACTTAACAAAATGATTTACCAAACTACAGAAAGAACTTTGCTTACTTCATGCATCACAACAAATACTCTATGAAACAAAAACTTGGGCTAAATATTCAGAATGGGCCCAAGTTTCTTCCAAATTTCTCACAAATATCATAAATGTACATAAAACTTCTCCCTTCATAACTGAAATTTTATATCAGAATAAATTGTATAACACTAGAGAAGATATTTTACAAATAATCATACACCTATACTCCAAAATATATTATACTCCAAAATATATGGAGAACATAACCTCTCCCATGACCCTCAGGAAAAAGATAATTTTTTAAGTACCTTATCTTTTCCAAAAATTAATCAATATCAACAGAACTGTCTTATTTCACAGATTACACAACAAAAAATTCTACAAACAATCAACAGACTTAAAGGAGGTAAATCACCTGGCCCAGATAAAATTATTGCTGAATTTTATAAAACTTTCGCTCCAGTATTTTCAAAAGTACTGCTGCACTTATTCAACTACATAAAGGAAAATGGTATTAAAGATTTATACTTAAATAACCCTAAAGCAATAGTCATCCCTAAGAGCAAATCTGATACTAAAAATCCTTTAAACTATAGGCCAATCTCCATTATAAATATATATATTAAAATGTATGCATCCTTATTACCAAACAGACTGAAAAGTATATTTCCAAATCTAATCTCTTCTTGCCAATCTGGTTTTATTCAAAACAAACTAACCTATGACCATACACTTACAGTGGATACTTTAATTACATTATCCAGACATTATAAAAAATTTAATTCTGGATTAGCTTTGGATACCACTAAGGCAATTGATCAACTTAATTTGGACTTTCTTTTCTATGTTATGCTAGAGTTCAATATTCCAAAATGTTTTATTGAATAGATTAAAATTCTATACACTAATGCATATACAACATTATACAGAAATAAAGCTTCTTCCTCACCAATAAAAATGATCAGTGGAAGAAGACAAGGATGTCCATTATCTCCTTATCTATTCAATATCTATACAGAACCCTTATTTCTTTTAGTATTACAAAAAAAATTTCACCATATACCCAAAATTTGCAATACTCAGATACCACTAACGGCTTTAGTCGATTATCTAAATCTCCATTCTTCTTTGCTTAATACCGAGTTAGTTAAAATCTTACAATTTATTCAAAACTTCTCTAAATTCTCCAACTATAAAGTGAATATGGTTGAATCTTCTATTTTACCATTAAACTCAAAATGTAATCTGATTAGTTACTTTCCTGATACAGAAATTAAACTGATTCAATTAAATATGTGGACATAAACTTTTGTCATGATCATATTCTGGTTTACCAAGAGAAATTAAGAAACGTTTGGAACACTGTACAACATGATATCCTTAGATGGAACAAATGTAATCTTTCTCTTTTATCCAAAGTTGTTATTATTAAAATTAATATCCTCCCCAGATTATTATTCCAGTTTAATTCATCATATATCAAAATCCAAACTAAAATTTTTAAGAATATTTCTACAAGACAATCAAAGTTTCTTTGATCAGTTATCAAAAACTCATATATCCTAAAAATATTGGTGAATTAGCCTTACCATATTTTAAGACTTATTGTGATATAATTAACTCAGGCATACCGATAGCAATAGCAAAAGTTAACCAACCCCAAGACACATGGATTCCATTATGGGTGAAATTATTGCATATCTCTATGCTTAAATTTCAGTGTAATCCCAGAGCTTTACCTTTTCTAAATAAAGATAACCTTAAAACATTTAAAATCCATACATTTCTAAGGCATTTAGTTAGAATTCATAGGTTCATAGGTTCATAGGTTGGTACTAGGTTATTGGCCCTAGGGCTTATACAAGCCTAGCCATAACAATTCCCTGGCTATTTCTTGTTCAATATTTGTTGGCTACTCTTGATTTAAAAGAATCAGTGATGTTATTCCAGCCATTACATCTCAATCATAATATAAAGCTAAATAACCTGATGATAAATTTAACAAATTACCCCCTACATAAGGATAAAATCATCCTTGACTTCCTCAGTTATAAAAAAATCATTGACTGATAAAACAGGGATTGCTCTTAACCTCCCTAAAAGTTATTTTATAATATTAAGATAAATTACAGAACTTGTTGATAAACTCTTAGAGAATAAAAAAAATAATGAACACAATACAAACGTATGCAAAATATTATGGTCAGCATTTACTTCCAAAAAGAAAATAGCAAACATTTATAAATTAATTGATTCTATTAAATATCAGAATTATATCATTTATTCTAAATACTGGAACAAATTAAACCCTTCTGCTTCATATAATCGAATATCTCACTCCATTCAATTATCATTTAAAGTATTACCTTTAAGAAATTTGTGTATACTCAACTAATGATATTAAACAATGCCATACGACTTCTGATAGGATTAATAAAGTCTTCTCCACATCATCCCCCAGCTGTTCAATTTGTAACCATCAAGGAGCAGGCATACTTCATATTTTTGGAGTTGCAAATCCTTATATAAACTTTGGTGTTCTCTTAAAGTCAGGTTGTAAAAAATGGGATATGAGAAAACTACTCTATCCTATGAATTTGCCTTACTACATACATCCCCTCCTGGTTTAAAGCAATTTGATTTACATGTACGCATTACCATTTTTTCATTGGTTAAACTTTATATCACTCAAAACTGATCTGACAGCAATAGAAATAATACGGGATGAATTTAAACAAATGACAGTAAAGTATTTATCAGCACAGAAATTATTAGTATCAATGTTTAATAGACAGTCTTATTATAAGCAATATTGAGAAAACATTACAACTGTATTCTACATTAATTTTTGACTAGAAAGAGTAATAGGCATTCAGCACTTTGTATATAGTTGATGTTGCTGTTATTTTGTTTGCAAATATTTTTTCTTTCTCTTTTTGTCTTATCAATTGTTATTGTCTACAAGTTTAACTGTTGAATGGAAAAAGTTATGAAAAATTAAATAAAAATATTGGGGAAAAAAGATGGAAAATAGAATGTACAAACATGTAAAAACATGAACATAACTTACCTGCAAGGCATACTGATGGCCAAATGTTGAGGACTGCTCAGGCAAAATTGTTAAAGGGCAAGGATAAGCCTCATACCACACAGATCTTGTACATTTTTTCATAGGAAATTCTAAGGAAATAAAGGCAGGATTATGGGAAATAGATCAGCAGATGCCTGAGATCATCCAGAAGTTTGAGAAAGTTGTGTTTTATAATGTCTGTTTTTGCTCTCAGTTTGCAGCAAGTCTTCTCGTAATCTCAGCAGGTAACGGCAGTGAACTCCTTGAATGTCTATGTAGGGCTGACTTTTCAAATACGTTTTAGCACATCATGGTAGCATTGTTCTAGCAGCTGAGAAATGAAGGTGATCATATTGTTGATATATGGTGACCACATAAGGCCATGCTGTGAATTTTAGGGCACAAAATATGGAGGAACAATACAGGGAAGAGGCTGGACTTTTACTAGTCTAGGTTATCTACATCTGACATATTTCTGTATGTCTGCACAAGATTTCAAATGTAGCCATGGGAAACCACTTCTTGGAATAGAATAGTGAACAGATTTTAACACACACACACACACACACACACACACACACACACACACACACACACACACACACACACACACGTACACAGGTGTACATTCAGATTTCACTAAAACACTATTTGCAGTGAAAGTGGAATTGGCAGTTAATGTAGACAAGCACTCAATAATCAGAAATGAGCCTGTCCAGTTACATGCTTTTGAGTTTACATTGCTATGTCATTCCCACTAGTATTATACTATGTTCCCTTCATTTATGATATCCTGAGCTGTCCTGAGAAATATACATACTTTTTCATATTTTAAAGTTGTCTTGTTTTGAATTATTAGCCATCTTAAAGTTTTAATTAGTCTGTATTGCACATGGGTTTATCTGTACTGCAGGTGAAATGACTCGAACACTGGGTGGGATTCAGAAAGGGCTATCCTGGTGATAAGCCTTAACACTAGCAACCAGGCACAGTGATTCTACATAGTGACTGATGACTGTGTGTGAGTGCATGTGTGTGTGTGTTTGTATGTGTTTGTGTGTGTTTGTGCATGTGTGTTTGTGTGTGTGTGTGTGTGTGTGTGTGTGTGTGTGTGTGTGTGTGTGTGTGTGTGTGTGTGTGTGTGTGTCTGTGTGTGTGTGTGTCTGGGTGGTTACAGTGGGGGTGGGGTTAGTTAGGGGAATGGTAGAGTGTCTGCGTATGTGTTTGGGTGAAAGGTAAGTGTATCCATTAATTCAATTATGTGAGGGGATTATGTACTCTGAGTGCATGTGTGTGTGTGTTTGTGTGTGTGTGTGTGTGTGTGTGTGTGTGTGTGTGTGTGTGTGTGTGTGTGTGTGTGTGTGTGTGTGTGTGTGTGTGTGTGTGCGTGTGTGTGCGTTTGTGTGCGTGTGTGTGTGTATGGTGAAGAATGCCTGCATGTTTGTGGAAGAATGCATGAGGGATGTCTGTGACAACACAATGCATGGGCCACCAGAGGTAATTACTACCAAAAATTGCTGTTTAGCACTGTCTGTAGTAACACCTGATTCAGAAACATACAAATTAGCTGATAATGAGGTCTTCTTCATTATCTCTGATTTGCATTTTATGCAATTACTTACACTGCAGAATTTGACAGTTGCAGTTTATGCAAGTGCAGGGATTTTTAATGAACCCCAGCCATTGGCTTTACTGTATAATTATGTCAGACAATTCCTTCTACACAATTCTTTATGTATAAATTCCTCAATATTACCTCAAGTACAATTAGTCTTATAGGATTACAATGGCTTCATGCTTGTCTTCCAAGGGGTCTATATTATTTTGTCGAAAACTAATTACAGTGAAAAGCTGTTCATCAAACACAAAGCATTGAAAAGCCTTTCATCAAACATTCACATCTGTGAACATTTTTCATACGGAAGGGAGTTAGTTGACCATTATAAGAAATTTTCCTTTTCCTCACTACAGTGCAATCTCGGAGTTGGTATATATAAGTGGGAGTGGGGGGGGGGTGCAGCTTGGGGGGTTTGAAATAATGCAGTGTGTGTGACAGTCACTGTGGTGGACAAGTAATTCCCTTCCCTATGAAAAACATTTGCTGATGTGAACATTCGATGAACGGGCTGTTTGATCCTTTATGTTCGATGAACAGCCATTAGTTGTAATTAGTTTTTGACAAAATAATATAGACCCCTTCCAAGGGTTCCATCAAAAGTGAAAACTTATAACTTTGACCTTCCTGGTCAACAACTATAAAACATGAAATAAACAGAATAAAATAAAATAAACAATTTAGTGAGGGAGGGAGTGACTGAATGAATTGATTAATTAGTAAAATGATGTTTGGGCATTAATGCAGCATGAACTGGAGCTAAATCTTTACTAATTACCTGAAAATGAGCATATTTGTAAAACTCACAAAACTCACGGAGTCCATTGTTTACAGTATTTGATAGATTTCACTATATTTATAACATAGGTTTCTGATTATTTTATCACATTAATGGAGACAAGCCACCTTAAAAGCTAATTTCACGTATATGAAGCATGAAATCTTTCAAGATGTAAGAGAAATAATGCATGTAACATTTACAAAATCATGGCATTCAATCCTCAGAAACAGCTAAAGCATGGCTGTGCTGTATAGTCAGAATAAAATGAGGCATGAAGCAGATTTGCAAGTCTGTTTTCACAAAATGTTCAGTATCATAGACTGATTGCATGTTTACAGTTTTATTGCACATTTTGAATGCAGCAGTCTTATGACACCAACTCTTGAAAAAGGGCAGAAAAATGTTAAGCTTAGTCTACAAAAAATGTTGTGCACATCATCCATAAAATCTCTTTTCAAAATATTAAAATGCATGTTAAGATGTATGCTCATATTCTCAAAGCAGCCTTCATTCATAGGGACATACCTTGTGGACAAGGGCAGAAGGAATGTTTAAATCTTATCTAAAAGCAATTTCACATATGAGCTAAGAAATCACCTTTGAGCATGCAAAACCATGATTTCCTTGGATTTTAACAATGACAATTTTGACATTCATGAGGTACACAAAGATCTAGATAGTTTGTAAAACTGAAATAAAAATATGAGCATGTAGCAATGATACAAGCATGCAATGCAGGCTCATACATGAACATGGTGGTTTACTACAAGTTTATACCAAATTTTATAGTTATAATACGACTCAATATAATGAGAGGAGGCTGTGATAAGCTACTCTTACTAATTCACAATACCTTTGGCATAAGTGACTTCGGCCGGAGAAGTCCGACAATTAGTGTAGACAAGTAAAGCTATGATCTTCTTCCACTGCTCAGTGTGCAAAATGTAATTCTTTCTACCTTCATTTCCCTGTTGTGTGACTTTGAGCAAGCCACTTGACCAGGCAGTGGTCTCTGTCACTCCTGAAAGTGACAGTTGTGTCCAATGGGCTTACCTAGTCAACAGATAGCTAAAAAAAAAATAAGTAACAATTTACACACAGAGGAAATGTAAACAGGGTTTTAATATGGAACATATAATGTTATACACTAAGAGCTATGTGTACACATAAGCACAGGCTGCTTTTACAAAATACGCCATTGCCTGTATGGCACACAAAACAGTTAATAAATGCTACTTATCCTGCAGCTCTAGAGGGTACCATAAATGTACAGCCTTTCTAGCACACTGGACATATCCAGATAAGATGAAGCTTAATTTGTCATGGCCTTCTTCAAAGTGAGTGCACCATCTGAATGGTGTTCCTCTCTTTCCAGCTTGATGTGTTTTTGAGTTAGAGTATTTAATATGGGAGTGGACAGGAGAGTTCTCATCCAAACAAGAGCAAAATAGGTAAAGCTCAACAAAAATAGATGACTGTATCCTTTTTAATCTCATCAATTACCACATCAGTTGACTGACGGTACTGAAACTGCATTTGACATATGCATCATTATTGGACAATAATATAATCCGCTCTAAGAAAAGTTTGTCTAGGACAGGCAGGCCATCATTATTCTTTCAGGAAAATATGGCTAGGCCTAGAGAGGCCCCCTTGGGTTGTTAGCCTAGTAACAGTCTATGAATCTATGAATCTATGAAAAACTGTTTTAAGTTTGTAGGAATAGGAACAGAAAACTTACAAGACAATGTAACCTCAAGTACTGATAAATACCATCACAAAATGACTCTGCTAAATTTCTGATGACAAGCGTCTGGTGAAGTTAAGCTAGGTAAAAGAAGGTAGGGAATGAGTCTGTAGGAGAGGCAGCTAAGATGCAATATTTCCTGCCAGTCAGTAAAACTGTCATTAAACAACATCATAGAAGGATATTACACCCCATACAGATCTGGCAGCTGTTTATTAAGCAAAAATTAGTACTTTGCCCAAAGCATAACCAAAATACATCTACCCATAGGTCTACTAGCTGCAGATATGCTGCACTTGCATATTCAAGATCACTGTATTCTAAATGCTGCTCTAATTTCTACAGATAACACTATCATATGCAGGAAGGCTCATCACATTACTCTGCAGTGTAGCACAGTGTGATGGATCCATGTACGGTGCTGCCATCTGCCCTGCGAGACATAGACATTTCAGCAGTGAATACATGGCTTTCCAAGCACAACCTCACTCCCGCTGTATGAATAACAATATTAGGAAGGGCTGATGTTCTAAAAACTGCAATGTAGTATGCAACATACCCGTCAGGTTCTTTGGCACCCTGGTGCCTGAAGCTTGTTAATTCCTGTAGAAAAAACAGAAATATTGGACATCATCTTTTGGGTTTTAAAAATTACCAGACCCCTAAAAGCACTCAAAGCTTTTTGAGTACCAAGCCATGTATTTCCTATCCTTCGGGTGCTTTTCTTTCCCCCGGATTCTCAAAAGCTTGCACAGCGTGCAAGATTGGTGCAGGAGCCCAGGCAAGCAATATGTCCACCGTGCGATCCAGGAACAACCTGCAGGGGCTTGCACGAGCACTCCTGCACTAATCTTGCACAGACTAAGCCATTGTATGCAAATCACCCCACTTGCAGGAGAAATCCATGCAAATGAGGTGAATTTGAGATCCAGGACGCTTGCAACCGTCCATGAAGGACTAGTGCAATCAGTAGAAATGTACTCGGTTAGTAACTGAGTACATGTCTGCAAAATCCAAAACGGAGCTATGACAGCCCCAAATAAAGGCTGCATATCATGTAGTAAGCATGCCAATGGCCACGTATAAAGCCATTGGCATTGCAAACAGTGCAAAAATTAAAAAACTCAACTTTTAATTCCTATTAGCCTATCCCGGCTGTTTAAGCGTAGGGCAGCGGCGTGCAAATGGGATCGGGGGGGAAAGTGACATAATGAACATAAATTAAGCATTCTAACTAAAATCAGTATTCTGCCATGCAAGTCAATGGCAGGCAGAAGACAATATGGCTAGTGAGTAGTGGTTGCTAAGGGGGGAGGCTCAGTGTGAGACATGTAACTATGCATTAGCAGGCAAGCCTATGCAAATGAGGGGAAGGATAGTGAATCCCAGTTTTTCCCAGGATGTGAGGCAGGTCCCAACAGTGTAAGAGAATGAATAGCTGGGTGCAAGCCTAGGAGGTAGGTGACATCATGGGGGTGTGTGTCAGGCATACTGTAAACAGATTGGAGCCCTGTGGCTCGGGGTTGCTCCTATCTAAGCACAGCTAAGCTGGGGGAGGGGGTGTCTAAACCTGCCTAGCAGTCTTTACAAAGCCTAAGCGGGTCTGCGTGGCACTCACCAGGTCGTACAGGAAGAAAAAAGAGGTTAAACCAGGAAATAGCAGTAGTGTACACATTTGAGCACTCTGTTTGTGCACCGAGCACACGGGCTTAAACAGGAAGGCAATGGGAAGGGAAAACAGCAGTAGGAAGGTAATCAAGGAGAACTAGCTTAGCTGGCAGGTGAAATGTATCAGAATCAGCCAATTACACAGGCAGCAGACTAGCCCAGCCCAGAACACTGCTATAAACTACACAAACACCTTCCCCTCTGTTTTTTCCCACACTCTACACCACCAGTGTATACAAGTGGGGAAATTCTAACTAACAAACCTACAAAATGAGAAGGGCTGTAGCAGGCAACACAGAACAACATGTGCAAGAAGCTGAGGGTGGTGAGGATGTGAATGCTGCCAAACAACCCACAGTGAGGAGACCGAGAAGAGTGTACAGACCTAGGGTAACCTACCAGGGGCTATATGAGCTGGAGCTAGTGGAGCGCTATAGGGTGGACAGAGACCTCCTACAGCATTGTGTTGAGCTGTGCTGGCCACACCTGTCACAACACACTGACTGAGGGAAACTCATCCCAGTGGATACCAAGGTATGTGTAGGCCTAGGTGTAGTAGCCACAGGTATCTCCCAAAGCACAATTGGGGATATTTATTTTATTTTATTTTACATTTGTTAACCGGGCTAGTCCAGCTGGATATATTTCCATTTTCAGTGGAGGCCCGGGGAGAAAAGCTCCAGTAGTAACACAGAGATAATATAACACTTAAATATATCAAGTACAAATTATACAAAGAAAGGATGTTAAAAATACTTAGTAATGAGTATTAATGAGAGGAAAAACTGACATTAATGTCCTATAGTCATACAGAATAAGCTAGCCACAGTGCAGAAAGGATATCTGAGATTAGATACAGTACATTCAGAGGAATTACATTACTAACATAGGTAGTTTAATTTACTAAAGATAAATACTACTTCTGGAGGGGTGAAGTAGTAATGATTGGTATGAGGAGGCAGTACAGAGATAGCAGTAGAGAGAGCAGAGGAATTAGTCAGGGTTGCAACAGGGACATACCCAGTGAGTTTTAAGATGTTTTTTGAGCCTTTGTTTAAAGAGTTGCAGGGAGGGTTATAAAGTTAGATCTGGTGGCAGAAGATTCCAATTTTTTCCTGCAGTATTGGAAAACAAGGAGTCCCCTGCCAAGTTCTTTAACTTGCTTGTGCTAGCAAGAAGTTTGCTAGAGGATCGTAAGGAGTTGAGAATCCTATAGGGAGTAATAAGGTCGGAAAGTATAGGGGTGTTGTTTGGTTGGTAAAATATCTTATGAACAATGGTAAGTTGGGATAGTATCAAAATGTTGTTTAATTATAACCAGTCTAGTTGCTGTAGGTTCTGACAATGGTGTGTTCTAAAAGGGTTTCCAGTGGCAAATCTGGCTATATTATTATAGGAGTTAGCTAGTTTGACCAGATTACTTTTTCTAGGTTAGTATATATAGGTGAAGGATATAGAAGAGTTGAGATTAAATGGGAGTGGGCAATTGTAGTTCGGGATGCTGGGGTTAAGAAGGGTTTTATTCTATATAAGGAGCCCATCTTTCTATTTACTGTTTTAATGGTGTTGTTAATATGGTTATCAAAGGTGAGGTTGTTATCAGCTGTGATACCTAGCAGTTTGGTGGTAGAGTCTGGGGCTATAAGGGTATCATTGTTGGATTTAATTGTGAAGTTTATGGGGGAGGACTTACTGGAAGGTGTAAAGAGTAAGAGTTTGGTCTTTTTGGCATTCAAAAGGAGACAACGTTTCAAAAACCAAGTCTCTACTGTGCTGAATACTTTTTGGGTTAGGGAATGTAGTTCAGATGTGGAGTTGGCAGAGCAGGTGAGTGTAGAATCATCTGCATATTGTATGCAGGTGGCTTGAGGGATTGCTGAGTGGAGGTCATTGATAAACAAAGAGAAAAGAAGAGGTCCTAGAATAGTGCCCTGAGGACCCCAAAGGAGACAGGCAGGTTGGAAGATAGCTTATTTTCCGAGAGAACTGCTTGTTGCCTGTTGTTAAGGTAGGACTTGAACCAGTGGATAGCCTTGGTGTCTAGAGAGAGGGATTCAAGGGTCTTTATGAGTAAGGGGCGGTTTACCATGTCAAAAGCTTTTGATAGGTCAATAAAGAGTGCTGAAGTGAGGCAATTGTTATTACGGTTGCAGTTGATAGAATTGGTGAATGAAAGGAGAGCTGTGGTGGTACTATGAAATGGTTTAAAACCATGTTGGCAGTTGGCTAAAATGTTGTGTTTGGTTAAGTGGTTTATTAGCTGATGGTGAATACATTTTCCCATAACCTTTGCTAAGGGAGATAAGACAGCTATGGGCCTGTAATTGGAAAAATCATTAGAGTTACCACTTTTATGTAAGGGGATTATGTGGGAGATTTTCCAGATGTCTGGGATGATTCTCTCAGTTAGAGTTATATTGATAAGGATGGAAATAGGGTAGGCAACTGATTTAGCTGCTTTTTGCAGGTATTCTGAGGGTAACTGGTCTGCAGAGGAAGTACATGGCTTAAGCTTTTGGTTGACTTTTTGGATGTAAGAAGTAGGGATGGGTTATAGTTGGAAGGTTGGTAGAGTACCAGGTAAGGAGATAGGGAGACTAGAATTGTCTGTGGATAGTTGACGGGCTAGGAATTGCTTGGTGTCAGTGATAGAAGGAATTGAGGGCATTGGCAGTTTCCTGGGGAGTATTATTATCAGCTCCTGTGGAGTGACCAGGGTGAAGGAGTGTATTAATCCCTGACCAAAACTTTTGAGGATTGTTATGGTGAGTTTGCTGGAGTTTACAATAGTAGTTCTTTTTATCTGTAAGTATGGCTTTTTTTGTGATATTTCTCAGCTTTCTAAAGTTTTCTTGCTCAGGGATAGATCCGGTAGCTCTCCATTTAGCCCAAGATTTGTTCCTAAGCAATATCTTTTGCCTAGTGTCTTTTGACGGCCAGGGGGGCTGTTTTAGACTTCATTCTAATAGACTGTTTGGGTGCATGTTCATCTAGGATTGTTAAGAATTTTGAGTTAAAATATTTAACAGCCTCTTCAAGTGGGAGAGAATTTAGAGGGTTCCAGTTACAGGCATTAAGTTCCATTTGGAAGCGTTCAGAGTTAAAGTGTTTATTGGACCGTGAGATCCTGTACCTGGGAGAATTGGGAATGTCTTTCTTTTGTCTTATAATGTAAGTTAAAGTATGGTCACTTACATCATCAGGCAAAGTTCCTACTTTATAAGTTTGCTGTCTGTTAATAAGTATCCAATCTAAGATACTTTCTTTTTTGTTTGGTTTGTTAATTCTTGTGGTGGTGGTAATAGTTTGACTGAATCCATGAAGATTAATATGTGAGGAAGGGTTGTCAGTATTGACACACTTCCAGTCTATATTGAAGTCACCTAGTATAATTGTTTCTTGTGGGAGATTAGTAGATACCCAGCTAAGAATATCCTCTGTTGTGGTGGTATTATTACCAGGAGGTAGGTAGATGCAGATGATGTTTAGGGATTTACTAGTATTGAGTTGAAGCCTAGAGATAAGGACTTCTACTTTACTATCTTGGGGAAGAACAAAGGATAATGAGGAAATCTGTAATCTAGTTTTAAATAGGAGGGCTACACCTCCACCCTTACGTTTTGTCCGGTCAAGTCTCAATATATTATAACCTGGGGGAGTTATTTCAATGTCCTTAGTTCATTAAGGTTGGAGCTTTTAGCGTATAAACTGGGTCATTAATGTAGCTAGTTTGGGTACTTTAATTTCCATACAATGGAGTTATGGAATTTGATATGTGTGAGGCGATGATATTTGGATAGCAGGTAGCAGGGAGTAGATGTGATATATAATTGAAAGTGTGAAGGGGTAGAAATATGAATAGCTGTTTGTTTTGGAGAGTAGTTGAAATGGAAGTATTTCACCTTTTCAAAGGAGGTGAGTAGATAGGTGGAAGTGAGGACTGGTAAAAGTGTGACTATGAGTACTAACTTTGCTTGGATAGTTGTATTTGTTGTAGGCATATTGCTAGGATTAGTTGTAGAGATGCAATAAGGTTGCTAGTACACTTTAAAATGATTGGGCAGGGATAAGAGACAGTAGAAGTGATAGTGGGTAGAATCTAGAAGAAAGAGTTAAAAGGGAAAAGGAGAGGGAAAGATACTTAGGAAGAAGGTTCTAGATCAAGATGGGCTAAGGAGATAGGTAATTGAGGAGGGGTGTGGCTAGGTTCTCCAGATTGGTTTTAGTAGTGGATAGGTTGAGTTGTGAGGAAGGTGTGGTCTAGGAAGTATAAGGTTAGGGCCACTGGGGGTGGATGGGAATTGTGGTAGGGTAGGGGAGTGGAGTGAGCCCACAGGGCGAACAAAGCAGGAAAACACCAAGATGGAAATGCTAGACTAGAAAAACAATCAGTCTCTGAGACACAGGTGTTTTTGGTGGAAGAGACGCATATTGTTGGTCAACACCTCACGGAGATCTCACAGGCATCAGCATCCAGAGTATTCCACCAGTTCCTGGATGCCATGTCAGCACATGCCAGTGAGTACGTATATTTCCTCAACACCCATGTGGTGTTGACCAGCAATATGAGTCTCTTCCACCAAAAACACCCGTGAGTTGTTGACCAGCAATATGCGTCTCTTCCACCAAAAAGCAAAATACTCTGGGGTAGTGGGTGCTATAGACTGCACACACATATGCATCAAAGCACCACCTGGTGAGAAGGGTAGGGCCTACATCAACCACAGGGGCATCCCTTCCATCAACTGCCAGGTTGTATGTGATGCCCAGGGCATTATACTGAATGTGTGTGCAGGCTGCCCTGGAAGCTATGACGATTCATACATATGGCATCTGACACAGCTGTACCAAAGATTTGCCAATGGGGACATCCCCTACGGCCACCTAGTGGGAGATGTTGGGTACACACTATAGCCATGGCTGATGACACCCATCAGAAATGCACACACACCTGAACAACAACGCTATAATGAGGCACACGCACATGCCAGACATATAATAGAGTGTGTGTTTGGGATGCTCAGGTGACGGTTACAGTGTCTAGACACATCTGGTGGAGCCTTGCAGTATTCAGCAACTACATGTACCCAAATTGTTATGGTATTTGCTATGCTACATAATATGATCCTGCGTAAACAGCTGCAGAGGAACAGCATGGGGCAGGGCCACACAGCCCCCACTAATGCCAAGGCCTGCACAGAATAACCTGGAGGAGAAACAACCTGAGCCTGCCCCAGTAGGCAGAAGTAGGCGTGCCCAGTATGCCCTGGCCTTGGCAAAGAGGCAACACATAGCACATGCACTGACACAGTAGGGACCTAGGGAATGACACCTCTCTCTGACTAGCACATACAGTAAAAGGGATGCCAAACATGACACTACCTGTGCTCAGCCATGTATAGGGAGTGAACTATGTGCATCCGACATAGGCAGCGCACCAGCGCCATCTGCAAGCCTGGCACACTCACAAGGTAAGTCAATCAACCTATGAATTGCCATATGGAGTAGAATGTGTCGTTACCTGTAGCTATGGTATGGATGTGAGCATGCAAGGAAAATAGGAGGCTGGATGTTATAGCAGCAGACAGTATACACCCATAGTGGCACCATGACATATGTCACCATAGTAGCCAGTATTACACAGGGTGACATAACCCACTGTAGGAAATGTGCTGAGTGACATGTGTGTCCATATGACCTACACATGCCAGTCAGGATGATTCACATATCCAACAACAGTGTCAGGCAGCAGGACAGGTGCAGACAAACCCAAACAGAGCCTGTGCCATGGCCCCAGAATGATGACTATGGTTAACCTCCCCCCAGGCCTACACAGATAGACAACAGCAGGGCAGGCAGTGGGATGTCAGTTCTGAAGGGTGGGAAGTCAGACAATAATATGTAGGGCAACCAAAGCCACGATCTGTAGTACACTGGTATGCCTCTAGCCAGCATGATAGGTAAGACTACAGACTGAAATAGAGTACCCAACATACCAGTACAGTCCCAGCAAATGTGTACAAGTGTCAGGTATGCCCTCCCATCTTATGTAGACATAGAGTAACAGTCAGGTGTGCCCCTCAATCCTGTGTAGAAATGTAGAAATAGTCAGGTGTCCCCTCCCCCCAACCTACATAAAAATATAGTAACAGTCAAGTGTGCCCCTCCCAATCCTGTGTAGAGCTGTAGAAACAGTCAGGTGTGCCCCCCCCCGCTATGCAGAAATGTAGTAACAGTCAATGCCAAATGATGGATGGATACCCTGCAGAGACAGCATGCCACCTGCCAGTGTACAACACACAGGTCAGTACTGCAGTACAAACTACCTGAACTTGACCCACACATGCAATACAGATGGCCATACTGGGCATGCTCATACACTTAGAGAAATGAAGGCATTGTAAGGCAACAACATACTGAAAGGTCATACTTGGCATGCTCACACACTTAAACACATGACAGCCATGTCTGCAAACACCAGTGGACCAGACATCTGACAGTTGCAGTTGCTAGTGCAGACACCCATCAGTATGCACCACTTATGCCTTGCACACATAGTGGATAGGATACAGACATATATGTAAGGACAACAAACTACAATAAGCCAAAGGTAGACAGACATATATATGTGGAAGAGGTGACTGTGACAAGGAGCCATCCAGGCTTGTCCCACCCAGCACACAGCCAAAGGGCCCCAAACACATGAGGTGCAGATGTCACTCATTGCAGATACTAGCCACCAGTATCTGTCAGCATTACAGACCATGTGGTGCACGTGCCAGCTGTGCAACATGACTGTACAAGGAAGTAGTCATCTAGCAACTGTATACACATACCTGTGAAATATGACCCTGTGTGTGTCCGCATGTGGCATGTCAACCCCTACATGAATGGGTAATGGCCCATGCACACACACTGCCCTCCCCATAGCCCTACTATGACAAGCCCGCTGAGGTAATCCAATGTGAAATACATCTTTGGGAGAGTTGTAGCCTAGAAATCTCTGTGGCACATCCCATAACTGCGCACTGCTGTAGTGTGATAAACTAGTTATGTAGGAGTTCTATCCCCAGACATGGTAACTGTGTGACTATGTTTGTGTCTGTGTAGAGAGCAATTTTTTAGGCTAGCCACACTCCACACAATCCAAATGCTCAACCTTTACAAGGCAGCTGATGTCATCAACCTAGTAATACATCTCTGGGAAACTGTAGCCCAGTAATCTCCATAGCGCATCTTGTAAGTGCGTACAGCTGTAGTGTAATAAACTAGTTAGGTAGGCATTCTATCCCCAGACATGGCAACTGTGTATGAGTGTGTGTGTGTGTCTGTCTGTGTAGAGAATTATGCTTTTTAGGCTAGCCACACTCCCCACAATCCAAATGCTCAACCTTTGCAAGGCAGCTAATGTCATCCACCTAATAATACATCTCTGGGAAACTGTAGCCCAGTAATCTCCATAGTGTGTCCTGTAAGTGTGTACCACTATAGTGTGATAAACTAAATAGGTAGGCATTCTATCCTCAGACATGGCAACTGTGTGGGAGTGTGTCTGTCTGTCTGTTTGTGTAGAGAGCAATGTTTTTTTAGTCTAGCCACAGTCTCCACAATCCAAATGCTCAACCTTTGCAAGGCAGCTAATGTCATCCACCTAGTAATACACCTCTGGGAAACTGTAGCCCAGTAATCTCGGTAGTGCATCCTGTAAGTGTGTACCACTGTAGGGTGATAAACTAATTAGAAAGGAGTTCTATCCCCAGACATGGCAACTGTGAATGTGTGTGTTTGTGTGTGTGTCTGTCTGTGTAGAGAGCAATGCTTTTTAGGCTAGCCACATTCCCCACAATCCAAATGCTCAACCTTTGCAAGGCAGCTGATGTAATCCACATAGTAATACACCTCTGGAAAGCTGTAGCCCAGTAGTCTCTGTAGCACGTCCTGCAAGTACATACCACTGTAGTGTGATAAACTAGTTCGGTAGGAGTTCTATCCTTAAACATGGCAACTGTGTGTCTGTCTGTGTAGAAACCAATCTTTCAGGCTAGCCACACTCCCCACAATGCAAATACTCAACCTTTGCAAGGCAGCTGATGTCATCCACCTAGTAATACACCTCTGGGAAGCTGTAGCTCAGTAATTTCCATCGTGCATCCTGTAATAGTTAGGTAGGAGTTCTATCCCCAGGCATGGCAAAAGTGTGTTTGTGTGCATGTCTGTCTGTCTGTGTCAAGAGCAATGCTTTTAGGCTAACCACACTCTCCACAATCCAAATGCTCAACTTTTGCAAGGCAGCTGATGTCATCCACCTAGTAATACACCTCTGGCGAGGTTGTAGCCCACTAATCTCTGTAGTGCATGCCATAACTGCGTACTGCTGTAGTGTGATTCAAAATCCTGGTAGGGTTCTATACCCACCCATGGCAGTTCTGGATGTTTTGTGTGTGTTTCATTGTCTGTGTAGGGAGCAATGCATTTTAGGCTAGTCACACCCCGCATATGTCAAATGCCCTACTTTGGCAATCCTGCTGATGTAAGCCAATGTGACATACACCTTTGGGGAAAGAGTACTGCAGTAATCATCATGGTGCATACTATAACTGCGTTGTGCTGTAGTGTAATAACCTAGTTAGGTAGGGGTTGTACTCTGGGACATGACTGTGTGTGTGTGTGTGTGTGTGTGTGTGTGTGTGTGTGTGTGTGTGTGTGTGTGTGTGTGTGTGTGTGTGTGTGTGCGTGTGTGTTTGTACCTCATAACCTGTGTGGAGGAGGGTGTGTGTGTGTGACACCTGGGCCCAATGTGTAGCAAGTTTTGCAATTTTCTTATCTGGTGGCCCTAGTACATATCACAATGTCCACTGTATAGGGAAAGCAGCTGTGAAATAACCAAGAGGCTGGGGTGCATATCCATACCCATACATGTGACAACAAGGCCAGGCAATCACAGTTAGGAACCCCAGTATTACCCAGAACACACTGTCAACTCATGTCACACACACACACACACACACACACACACACACACACACACACGTGGCATGGCAACAGCCAATTTGTGTGTAGTACACTGCATATTGGTGACTGATAGTGACAATGGTGTGAATATAGTGGCCTACAGAGGCCATGGCACCCTGTCCATCAGTACGATAGGCACCTAATTGCAGACAGTGCACCTTCAATGTTTCCCACTGAATGCCTGCAACAACTTTGGTTCCATCAAACGTGATTCACAAAGGACATACCATGCCTTACATACATACATACTCTGTATGGACAGATGCCACTGACACCAGGGAATATCTGTAGCATGCTACCAATGTAGGTGCAGGGTCAACCAGCTGTCTATTACCTGGCCCCGCCACATGAGGGCGGGACTGTCACATCTGATGATTACATTCTGTGTACACAACATGGGCCAGACAAACCAGGTACACTTCCACATGCCACTGTACATGAATGGGGGACATGTGCACATCCCAAATGCCATCCATGTCATATAGAACACATACATGCCAAGCATTCCACAGCACTGGTCACGCACAATAGTAACCCAGGAGACTGGATGGTGTAAACTATACCCACCTGTGTGGTCCATTGTGAACACTGCACCCCTTCGCCATAATGCAGACCATTCTCATGTGGCCTGGTGCCAAGGTATACCCCTCACCTAGCCTTGAACAGCTGTCTGGGACTGTCAACCACTACACACCCATAAAGCAATGCACACATGCACACCAGTACTAGCACCCTGTGTCTGTGTGTGTGGTGTATGATGCTTCCGACTACAATCACACCCAGTACCACACCCAGTGTCATACTGAAGCATGGTCTCTAATGTCAGACACCGTCACATACCCTTTGACCATAGAACCCCAGGATAACCCCTGTGGGCCAATTCATACCTATGCATTACTTTATTGTGGCAAGGTAACTGGTTAGGAAGTGTATTCGTTACCCTGCCAAGTGTGGCAATTTGTATGAGTCCCTTACAGAGTGTGGCTGTGTTGACGCTGACACCTGTTCATGTGGACAGGCTCATGTGCTACACCTACTGTATTGCAACAGTGTTGCAGGTGTCACTCACCAGCACATATACATCTGGACAGCTCACCAACATGTAAGCAATGTGTCACATGCAATAACTGCATACACATGTGATAGCTATGCATAGCAGTCAGGTGTTTGAAACCCCATACTGGTAGGTGTGTGACACAAACATGCTTGCATTTTACTCACCCACACCTTCCCTGACATACTTTGGCTCTGTCTATCCTGCCCACACCCTCTCTGGTGGATGTGGGATGTACACCTGCATTGCTAGACAGCAGCTTTTGTTTTTATGTGATGGTCATGATCAGCTGATAGTATCTGCACCAATTGCAGTCCTCCTCTAGCTGAGTGCATGTGGAACAGCTGTGGTAACATTCCCATAGCCAATTGCATGGTAACACATTCCAATATCTAGGAACATCATTTTGGTGTTGGCCCTTTACATCCACTGTGGGCAGGAACTAGAACTGTCATTTGGTGAAATGCAGCTCAGATGGATTGGTGATTTACCTCTAGCAACCTCCACTGTGGAAACAGGACAACACACAGGAGGGGGGGTGTGCCTGGCCTGACTACAGACTGTAAGTGCTGCTATACTGCATGTGGAGTAATGTTGGTTTAACAGTGTGTGTGTGTGGATATGGCTGTCCTACCTGTTGTAATACCTGCCATGTCAGTACTGTGTTTATGAGGAATCTGCATCTGCAAGGTTGTCTGCAGACTGGGCATTGTGTTGTGCCCTTGGTGTCATGTGTTACCCACAGAGCACGTATCTGTGAACTGCAGAAGGTAGTGTGAGGACTGCAGTCTGTACATGGTGAAAGCCCTGACAGTTACTGACTTCATATCCCTCATGGGACACATGTTGCAACAAACCATGTTACGACAGTACATGTATGAGGTTAACACAGCAATATGTCAATATTGGCCATATGTATGTGCTTCCAGCCACAACTCTGTCAATCTTTGTACATACATCGTGCATTACGAGCTGCATGTGTGCTGTACACCATCATAAGTGTCATCATATCTGATAGCAAGCCAGGGAGATATCAGACTGCTACACATGTTATGTACAGTACGGGTAATATTTTCCAACATTACCAGGACATTCTGTGGTTGTTTGTACAGTACTGAAGTCTGTGTAACTATGATGACTGTCAGCAGTATGTGTATTGTGAACATGTTCTATAGCCTGTGTATAGACTGTGGTAGATGTCATCTTTATAGGTCCCATCTTATCTGATGTTACATGCAGCTCCAGTGTATGTTACCATATTGGTTTACATGTTTGTAGGGCCATACACACACACACATGTCCCATACCACAGACAGACAGCAGACCACACCATGTAGCAGCCCAGTATATGTAGGGTTAGTCTGTGAGTGGCACATATGAGGATGTTATTGAACAGATAGTCCATATACTGTACTTTTGGGATAGCTTACTATATGTGGTTGTGGCTGTGTTCACATTGGGTTTATCTTACCCTGTAGTGTGACATGCCTGCAGAGCCTGCTATATATGCAGGTACACGTGCATTCCCCCATAGGAGATGTTGGCCAGTGATGAGCCAGTCTGCCTGTAGCCTGCACAGTGCATTGTTACATGTCTAGCAGCTTAGTGTACCTATCCAGTGAGATGTCATGTGGAGATACTTGCCGGATGTACTGGTTCCAGGTCTCCCTTAACAGTCATGTATGTCAGACAGAGCAGTGGATGCTGTACAGATGTATGTCACTATCTAATGAGTAGTATGTGGCCGTGGCACCCCTGTACCAGCAGTATTATATGTTAGGCCAGACAGGGGTGTGTGAATGCATACCTATGGTGGCATATGTATACCAGTCGTTCTGTGTTATACCCATCTACATGACTGTTAACATCCATATTGTCATGCATGGTACACATGTTTAGCACTAAGGGGTTCTTTGTATACCTCCGTACTGAAAGGAGTGTTTCAGAATGTCCACATATATTGGCCAATATCTGTGCTGCAGTCCACAGGGGCATTATGTGCTAGCAGTGTTACTTTACCAGGATATCCATAGGATGCATGTCAGTAGCCAATGGCGCACATGTGGAAAGCAGATGTGGCCTCCCACACACACCATGTCTGTGAAGACAATCACAATTACAGTAGCAATAATCTACCAATATACCTGCTATACATACCTGACATCCGCTTGCACTATGACATTGGGACTATAGGGGCTGGGGTAGGTCTACACTCTGTGTCCAGGACATATGGTGAGGACATCTGTACATATATACATCCAGATATATATATATATATATATATATATATATATATATATGATTACACATATACATATCGACATATATAGATGGGTATATACATATACACACCCAGATGTATACATATACAGAGCAATTTATGTCTACACATATACAGATAGCGATACATATGCACATACACATAGGGATATCTACAGATATATCAACAGTAGTAGCTATATCAGTATAGATATGTATACACATATAGTCATAGATATCTAAATATATACCACCATAACTAGGCATATCTGTACACATAGGATGTGCATATATAGCTACATACACATATCTATATGTACATATACACATATGTATAGATACATATATGTATAGATATGTACACATATGTACATACGAAGAGGTGTACACATGGCCATATATATGTAGCACTATACAGATGTGTATACAGACGTATGTATGTGTATACCTTTGTATGTACATGTAGACATCTATACACCTATATGTATACAACCATATACCTGTCATGAGTAAACGTCACGGTTGCATATACCCTCTCACATGTATACCACTGTATGTATCTGCTATGTGTACATTATGATAAAACAACATATGTGATGCAGCAGTCATATTAATGACAAGGACTACACAATCTAGGACATAAACGCAAGTGTTCAATACCACTCAATTTGGGTAATGACAGATGTATTGTTAACACAACAGCTGTCCCCACAGTGGTCATGGCATAGTGGTCATGTGTTGTGACTTCAGTATAAAGGGCCCTGAGTTCATGACCTGCAAGGGCTGCTCATTTTGTTGCTGGCCAGAACAAGGACTGTTGGATACAGAGTGGTTAAGGCAGTGTTTGTGCAATGTAGGCCACACACGTCAGTATCATGACATAGCTAGGTATGGGTCTAGTCCCAGTGTTGGCAAGTAACTGTGTGTGTATGTGGCTGGGTCTACATCAAGTTGCAGGATATACACTCCTCAGTGGGCCACCTGTCCATGCGGCACAGGCAATACCTGGTATAGTAACCTGTGAAATGTGTTTGATTGTACCCCAGATATGTCACTGCCATGGTGTCAGTACAGTGACATACCCCGTTGTGCATTATGACTGCAGACCATCCTTGTGCTGACACATGTACACCTACAACACACTTGCACATCAATTTGGGGACCACAACCAAGCAGTGTTACTAACACCTAGAAGGCATCACTACTGGATGGCTACACTACCTGCCAATTATGCCTCACACTCTACACCCTACAACATATTACACTGCAAGACTGTGGTACACTGATGTACACTCACCCTGTGCATCAGAACCATATCAGCCTGTCACTGCATTGATGGTATGGATGACAGGGATGGGGCTCAGGTATCATCATATGCACAGGACATCCTCATGCTGACACATGTACACCTACAACACACTTGCATATCTGATCAGAGACCACAGCCAAGCAGTATTATTAACAGCTAGAAGGCATCACTGCTGGATGGCTACACTACCTGCCAATTATGCCTCACACTCTACACCCTACAATATGTTACACTGCAGGACTGTGGTACACTGGTGTACACTCACCCTGTGCATCAGAACCATATCAGCTTGCCCTGCATCGATAGTATGGATGCCAGGGATGGGGCACAGATATCATCATATGCACAGGGTGTGGTGTTTGTTTGCCAGAGGCCAAGGGTGGCCCATACATGTGATACCATGTGTATGGATGAGGGGTGTATTCCAGGGAGCTGGCTGAGGTGATGTGGTGTGTGTAGGTATGAGGTGCTCTAGGTGTGTTTGATTAGTGTGTGGGTATGCATGCACACAGTTCTGCCTTGTGGCTGCCCTAAACAGGTGTTTATGGACAGCTGCAGACCATACCTGGCAGGGTTTGCAGTTCACTGCCTCTGGCCATGGACATGTGGACTGTACCTACCAGGGGTTCCACGGGCATGTGCAGGTACAGGCGTTGAAGTGCTACTCTCACCTGCTGATGACATTTGTCCACTGGTACCACATCTCTCCTGGGACTGACCAGGACCATGTGCACATGGCCTACTGTGGTGTGGTGTGGACAGCACACCCCCCACACTGCCGGGGCTGCTGCTGCCACTACGGGAGCCACTTGGTGTCCTAGCACACCCATGCTGAGTGCCAACTGTTGGTGTTGCTGGGCCATGTCCATGCAGGTGTCGACGCATCCCCACTACATGTTGAAGCACGGACACACCATGGCTGATGAGGGCCATCAGCTCATCATGCCATCTATCCACTTGCTCATTAGAAGCACAGAGGGCAGCCACCACTTCATGGAGGTTGTCGCCTACAGTAGCAAGTGCAGCCCTCTGCAGCCTAAGGCCCTGTCTGGTGTAACACTCAATACATGCCTGCACTGCCATTACAGCCTGGAACATGCGTCTGCTGGTTGTAGCTATGTTGCCTATACCAGGGGCATGATGTCCAGTGGCCCTACCATGAGCACCCTGGGACATCTGCCTATGTGACAGCCTGCCAGACATCTGGCCATGCCTGCTGTGACTGGACACAGTAGGCATGGTTACCACACTTTCCTGTGCAATGCAACTGAACGCCAGCTGTCCCTCTGCTATGGTCACTGGTGCTGGGGTGTGTATAGGGATTGTAACTGTGCACAGGGGTGGGGTGGCTAAAAGGGGGATGTCAAATGTATGCACAGTGTTGGCCCCTGACAACCCCACCTGTGCCTTGTCATTATCATCATCATCATCATCGGTGTCTGTATGGACACCTACTTCAGACTGGGTTCTGTCATTCGGTATGCACCCTGTGTACGGCTGGAATGATGTGCATGACCCCTATATGTGTGGGCCACTATGTTGTAGCCATAATACCTCCCACTGGTGTGTCATGTGTATGTAATGCTCAGTACATGTGGGATATGCTGCTCCATCAGCCCATTAAGTGTCAGCTGTAATATTTGGATACACTCCCTGGTGTTGACTATTCCTTCCCCAATGCATCTGTACAGCTGCATACATGGGCTGTAGGTGACCTCTCTGCTGACAGCAATATTAAGTGTGTACCTGGGGTCTACCTTCCCTCTGGATGCCTGATCCAAGCTACAGGCCATATTATACTATTTGCTGTCCTGTGAGTACATGACAGGTATTCCTGGTGTGCAATGTGGCACTCCATGTCCATGTACTGCATGGTCCCAAAGAGGGTACAGCCATATGAACACCCCACAATCACACATGTGCATACATGACCACACACACACAAACACACACATGCACACACGCATCATACATGCATCGACCTACCACCACTTCACCAGAGTGACCATGCAGGCAAACTAACTAACCACCAGGATGCACACAAAAACACACACACACACACATGCAGGTGAGGATGCACAATGATCGTACACACAGTCATCCAATTACCCATCTGCTAACATGCAGAACATATGGTACAGAACAGCATGCAGTTTAGCTATACTCACACCATGCTAGCAGCAGTATACATGTGTATGATGCATGTTCTGTGACTAGGTGATGCCCCTTCCCCTGGATACCTCTGCACCCATGTACACATTATTGCTATGCACCTGTTCTGCACCCTGCATGTACTGTGCCCCACAACTCACAGGTGTCCAACCCATTGCAGAATGTGTAGTATCATGTAAGTTTTGCCAGCTGTACCTCTCACAGCCCCTTTGTGTTTCAGCAACACATACCTGGGATGATATATAGACTGTTGTCATTGGTGAATCCTGGATGCCTGATTTACAGCTGTCAACATCAACAGACCATGTATGGCCACTGCAGAAATGCTTACACTGATAACCATCACAGCATACCATGGCTATGAGGGGTATACACACTGTTATCACTTTTACACACACATCCGTGATCTGGCATGGGACCACAGCACTGCAGATCTTAGCTGTACACACACCCAGTATGTAACACATGTCCTGTATATTCACATACAGTGTCTATAGATTGTGGTAGGTGTGTGGCTGCTGACCATGATGCATACACACCATGGAGGGATGTGTATGCACACCCTTATAATGATGGTTTATCCCACCTCTTGTTGTGTGTACTACATCAGTCACTGCTCATGGCAGGGGTATACCAGCATGGCCCTTCCACAATTGCCAGTGTATGTTCAGCCTACCCTACACATGTCCCCCTATTCTGCATATTTGTAAGGTCCATTCATGTGCACATCCCATGGTGTTCACACAATGTCATCACTATTGCAGTGTGGGTAGGGTTACAGCTGCCACAAGTCCTGGACCTGACTATATGCAGATAGACCCATTCCTACCATCCTTAGGATCCCTGCTGAAGTGCACTGGTGTTTCATGCTGAGACCCCCCTCAGCATTTATGCAGATACATGACAATAAGCCCTACACATATGTGTCAGCTTGCAGTGTCCCATACACTGCACACCACATGCTGCAGGCTAGACCCAGCTGATAATGTGGACTAGTGTAATGCTCTATGCCATAGTGTATCTCAGCAGCAGTTGGCATTGCCCTACATGTATGTACACTGGTGTTGCACTGTGTATGGGTGTTATCCAGAACATGTCATTACTGTAAGCCATATCTACCAACAGTATGTTACCCCCTGTGGGCACATTCTGCAATGACAGGATGTTAGTAGTCATGCAGGTGTGTGACATACCCTTTCAATACCCCATCATGTCCGCCCCTGTGGGAGCACGCATTTCACAGCAGTGATACATGCACATGTACAGCATGCATTCAAGGTAGGTGTGTTAGATTTGTGCATGGAATATTACATCACCATTACAAGTCCGGTGTGTTGGCATGCATCTACATAAGACATACTCACCAGCTTCAGGCTGCTGCCTTGCTGTTACCCCGGAGGTACCTACATACGGGGGTGAGAGATGCAATGTCAGTGCCCACACCTGTGGCACTGTTACAGGCTGGGTGCAGTACTACCATATATCTACTTTAAATACACACATTACTGCCACATCTGGACATCTGTTTAACACTACAATGCAACAATACATTATTTGTATAACATATCAGATGTGCATGATCTACATGTACCGCTGCTGATATTTACAGTGGTCTACTGATGTGCCCTGTGTTCTTACCTGCATGCTCCTTGGCTGTTGTGTGGGTGACACCCACCTCCACAAAGGGGGTCCAGTGTTTGATGTTATTCAGGATGGGCTGGTGCCACAAGGCTGGCCCGGAGCTCCTCCACACGTGTTGGGGGGAATGGATGGCATGGCCCCCCCGTGGCAAGGTGATCCCCCTGGACTGTGGCAGCACGCAGACAGGCATTGCGAAGCAGGTCAGTGCAATGATGCTGGACCTGCTCATAACTGCGGTTATGCAGGCCGACATCATTGACCCTGTGGATGAGATCATTCCACAGGGTGGTCTGCTCCTGCTGTTCAAGTGCTGTACTGCCAAACAAGACCTGGTAGTGCAGTACCAGGTGGTTGATTATCACTTCATTCTCCTCTGCGGAATAAGTTGGTAGGTGGCTGTGTGCCATCATGCCTGAAAACCATGAGGATGAGAACAGGCCTGAGTGACTCATATGGCAAGGTTACCACAGTTCATAATACACATCTCTGTCACCCCCCCCCATATCAGCTTCAACAGACTATACACACAACTCATTAGGTATGGCTACAGCTTAACTACCATTTGGACAGATTCTGTAGTGTACCACACCTTCTGCTATGTGACTGCAGCCATGTCCCCTGTGTGGACACTAACACTGCTGGCCTGTTACAGACTATTCACTTGCATGCCATTGTCAGGGCCACTATGGTTACATATATGCCAGTGGTATAGTTGCTCTGAGATTGCTGCACATCTGACAGTCTGTGTTATAGTGGGGTTCTATGCATGCTGTCGGACATGTACCAGGATTGTGTAGAATATTACTACCTACATATGTACTATGACAGTGACACATTAACATGTATATGTTCCATTGGCCAGCTGATCCACCTCTCCACACCCTTCTGACCAGTATACCTGGCCACATCACATGTGTGTGCCAACCTGGGGCCTCCTCGTGTACTGTTTCAGCCATACCATCAGGTGGAACCACCCAGGGGATGTTGGCCCAGCCCCCCCGGCCACACACCAACATGTCCCAGTCCCCTGAACTCAGGTCTGTGTCTGTTCCATACCAGGCTACACAGAAGCATGAGGGATGTGCTACATCTGTCTGAGGCACCCAGTACACATTCACATGGCCAACATGCTCCCCCTGCTCAGCCACCAGAACTGGAACCTTCAGGATGTGGACTGCTATTGTGAGTGGGAGTTGGTGGGAGCTTTGTTCCCACTGTGGCCATATTGGGGACCATGGAGCATCCACATCACAGACCACACACACCATCTACGGTGTTTATCTAACACATGTGTCACATACCACCCCTGTAGACTTCTATATCTACCAATCCCAACCACCTCCACTTGTGTATCTGCCATACGTCCCCATATTCCCATTGCATACTTCACAGGTGGGGGCATTATGGTGCTAGGACGGGACTAACATGTGACATACCCGTCCATGGTGCACACACTGCCAGCTGTAGATATCTGTCTGTATTGCTATGTGTGCTGCTGCCTCGCACATGGCACACATCTCTGTGGCAGTGATATAGGGGACATGTCTTACCATACATATCTGTTTGTGTGTGTGTTTGTACAGATGTTGACATTTGCATATTGGTATTTATCTATATGTGTGTAGACATTTGTGACTACATATATATGTGCACATATATATGTCTACACATGGGTATATGTATATTTTTGGACATACATGCTGATATACATATATACCTTTAAATATTATATATGTGACATATGTACACATATGTATACCTATATGTAGGGTACATTCAGACATCAGCTCCACAATCTCACAGCACCTTCCTATGCAGCTGCACTGTTCTGCCTTGCTACAACACAGACAGGTGCCACATATAGACATGGCCTGACATTAGGGGGGTATATGTAGGGGCCAATTGCAGGTAACCGTATTACACACCTATGGCATTCAGGCATGCTACACTACAGATTCTCCTGAGTATCTTGCCAGTGGTGGGCCATGACTCCCACATGTCCATCATAATGGCATTACTTCCACCACCAGCTATTGGCCACATAATATACATACTTCCCATTACACAACACACACTGTGATGGCTTACATCTTGTCTGTCAGTTCTGACATGCACAGTTAACAGCTATGGCCCACTATACACAGGGACAGAAACTATTGTCCATAGCAGTTGTTCAGTTGAACATCATCACAACACCTGATGGCACATATAAGTCATTCCATATCATCTATCCCATTATGATGGACCAGGTACTACATTCTATTACATGTATATATACCTCACATATCTGTTGTGGGAATGATGTCTTGTTGAATGACAGCTGACTCAATGGCTGTGACATCAGTTTACAATCTCTCTCTCTCTCTCTCTCTCTTTCTAGTATCCGGATTAAGCTGCTATGATTAGAGTCAGCCTGGCATTAGTAGGCAATGCACATGATCAGGTGATGGCCTCTGCATTAAATGGTGTCCTCCACTTGCTAACTGCATGCAGCTTGCTGTGTAGTACTTCCAATTATCACTGTCATGGCAACCACCTACTATAAATCCCCACATCATGAGGGCGTGGTCCCTTTACTTTTCCTGTGTGATGAACATCCTTTCTGTGTGTGGGCATCAGTGTTACAGACAGCAGGTAGCAATAACTTTTACAGGAGAACCAGCACACTCAGACCAGCTACATATTTGTAGGAGGTTCCAGAACTGTAGACAGAGTGTGAGTACAGTTGTGTTATGCTTTGTATAGTACTGGTGTTACAGAGTGTGTGCATACATAGTAGTTTACTTTGGAATGCAGTCTGTCCGCATAGCTCTCAACTGTGGGCCTATCCTCTTGGTGGCCAGAGGTGTGCCTATCATGTTTTGTCTGTCCACCACACAGGTGCTGTGTCAGATATTTCACTGGCAGTGTGTGTGTGTGTTGAGTGCTATCAGTACATGGCTACATCCATTTATGTTTCTAACCTCAATTCCCTGACTAAGGGTATGTTGCAGACTATCCTGTAACACCAGCAACTTGCTTAGTATATGGCAACAGTTGTCCACATATGGGCCTCTGTTCCAGCCTCTGTCCTCCGCCTACATACCAAGCTTTGCACATATGACATGCTGTCAGGGTTTGGTCTGTAGTGGGCTGTGAGTATATCACACTGCCATTGCTGCCATCAGTTCACTGCTGTTGTATCCCCCACACATACGGTGGGGCTGAGGCCATATATGTGTGGGCTTCACCTACACAACACATGTTTGCCCTTATGCAATCCAGAGGCAAGTGTATGTAACAGGGGTATATGGGCCTGTATTAATGAGTCGGGGAGGGATGCACCATAAATACCCTGGACTGTTACAACATGTGGAGGAATTAGGGGTGGGCTGCCTTAAGGTATCTGGATGCATAGCACCATACACTTCACCTGTGTTTACACTACTTACATAAATTGAGTTAATGCAGGCCTACTGCCTCCTGCCATACACACTGTTCTGTTTGTCAGTGTGCTTGTGATGGTGTCAGTTATGCCTTGTTATGTAACAGTTACATCTCATTTGGTCAACTGACGTCTTCACTACCTAGTGACTGTACAGAGTGTAGATAAAGGCTGCTGGACCATACACCTGCATTGCTTACTGTTGATAGTTTGGTATCCTGTGGCCTAGTCTGTCTTTACTATTGTACAATATTTAGTGCTTGGCCTGGACAGCAACATTTGTGAACCTTTCATGACTACTGTATTAGTATAACTGTTTCACAGTTGCATTACTCTGTTTATATGGATGTCAGTGTCTGAACAGCTATAATACATGGCATATACAACTGTAATAGTACACAAATAAAGGTTATCCATTTCTGCAAACCTGTGTGTGGTGTTTTATCCCATGACCTCTCTGTAGGCATATGTTGCAGGCAACGACTGTCATTTGAATGGGTGGCCCATACAGTGTCCACTTGTTAAGGTGTTAAGTGTAGGCATAGTGGCTGTTTCATATTGTGTGCACCTTCTACATATCAATCTTGCAGTACATATCTCTTTGTGTCTGTGTAGTCACATGCATATCTATATGTATCTAGATATAGCTATATATATCTGTATATCTGTATCTGCATATATGTGTCTGTGTATATGTACCCTGGGGATGTTGATAGCTGCCATATTTTACATTTCATATGGGAGCCACACTGTACTGCATGATATGTTACTAATACCAACCTGACATCATACAGGTGGGTTGTAGTACTGTTTATATGTTGTGCACATATCATGTCAGGTCCTGTTTATGTGATCTGTAACACTTTAGTGTATTGCAGGGCAGATGTGTTTGGCTGTGGTGGGGGGGTATGCATATTCGTACATGACATATATTATTTTGGGGCTTCCCAACCCCATTAACGGTGCATGTGGACATGTTTGTATTTGTCAATCTACCATTGCTATTTACAGATGTGTGGCCATATATATATATATATATATATATATATATATATATATATATATATATATATATATATATATATATATATATATATATATATATATATATATATATATATATATATATATATGTATATATTGCTATGGATATATATATATATATATATATATATATATATATATATATATATATATATATATATATATATATATGTAGATATCTACATCTATTGATATGTTGTATCTGTTTAGATATTACTATATTTACTCACAAATACATTTACATGTTGGAATGCATTCTCTGTACTGTTGAATGACTGGGCTGGTTGATATGTTTTGAATACATCAGGGTTATGTTTATCTGACATGGTTTAGTGGTAAATCACTTTGCATATGGTGTGTGGGGTTCTGTGTTAGAGCCTAGGAGAGGCTGTTTATTTTGTTGCTGGGCAGAACATGGGACATTGGATACAGACTGGTTAAGGCACGTTTAGTCAGTTGTTAGCGGGTTTGCACAGAGGTCAGCACTGCTAACCTGCCGTTACATCTGCTTACAGGGTGTTAGCTTCAGAGTTTCTTAACTAGTGTAGGCATTGCTTATTGCCATACAAATGGCCTTAAGCCCACTTACTAGTGCTTACATATGCTTACTATTGCTTATTTGTGCTTAAACCTGCTTACTAGTGCCTTATTCAGTCTAACACTGATACTTCACATGTGCATTTCTTGCGTATTCCAGTTTATATATATATATATATATATATATATATATATATATATAAATATATATATATATATATATATATATATATATATATATATATATATATATGCTATTTAGTGGGTTTTGCAGCAAGACTATTGGTTATAACGTGCTTTGCCATGTAAAATAGACTGTGCTACAGTGAGACTTGAACCGGGAATGCCTGCTCATTGGGAGAATGCTCTGCCCACTACATTATTGCTGTTCTGCTTCATTTGCATATTTCTACCATAATGTCCTACCCATTGTTCCTTCCCCCGCTCCCAAGCTGCACATACACAGCAACCATCCATTCTCCAGTTGCTAGCCCAGCCATACCACACCTCCACACATTGCCCTGTCTGCATGTCTCAGTACTCATCCAGTTTTATGTCTCGACCCAAGCTTCTGCAAGCTCTTCATCCATTTATTCCATGTATGTATGAGCCTTGCCTTGATCGTCCACCGATGCTAGTGCAAACATCGATGTGACTCACAATTTTTGCTTCGTCCTGCCAAGGATGGATCTGTTGTTGTGTCAAGATTAGACTTAGCTGGTCTACACTGTTTCTCCCACTGGTAGCATCCTGCCAGAGGTTTGAGAAGCAGTGAGGTGCTCACACACCTGGCCAGCCTCATCTTCCCGTTCTGTGGAACCAACATCCCAGGTTTGAGATTCTGTGCATGAAGCACGCCCACACACCCCCTCGATGTGCATTGTTTTTTATTATTCTCTTAAGTATTATGCAAAACTACTGTTATCCCAGTATGATTGGGCAGGCACTGTTTTTATGATACACATAGACTGCTCAAAATACTGGATTTAAGCAATGCACATATGGTTGCTCATATTAATCTACATAATTACATACATTACCTATACTGTTGAATGACTGTGCTGGATGATATGTTTGTGATAACAGCAACTGTATGTATATCTGCCATGGCTTAGTGGTAACTCAGTTTGACTACAGTGTGCAGAGTCTAGGGGTTGCAACATGGGAGTGCAGATTATTTTGTTGCTGGGCATGACAACAGCTGTTGGCTACAGAGCGACTAAGGCACTTTTGAGCAATAGTAAGCGGTTTTGTGGTGGATTGTATGAGGGTAAGCAATGCTAACCTCCGGTTATGGCTTCTTACACTGATTTAGCTTCTACATTGCTTAACCACTGTAGGCATTGCTTACCGCCATGCAAACAGGCTTAAACCTGCTTACTGCTGCTTAAATGTGCTTACTCCCACTTACCCCCGTGCTACTTTAATTATGTAATTTACATTTGTTGACCGGGAAACTCCGACTGGATGCTTGTCCATTTTCAGCGAAGGCCCGGGGAGACAGGCTCCACAGTAAGACTCAGCTAATCATTGCAAGTAATACAGAGGTGTTCACATTCATAGAGAGTGACAGACTTAACATATCAACGTAACATATTATTCATGCTTAGTTTAAGTTAACATGTATTATTTATGCTTAGTAAAAGTTTACATGTCAGGTATGACAGTTGACAAAGGTCAGTTTAAGGTGATGTTAGATTCCATTTTAACAGTTGTGGATAGGATACACTCATGTATTCAGGTTAAGATTTAGTTATACCATACTTGTGTGGTAGAGAAGTGAATAGTGAAGGAGTAAGTAGGTAGGTAGGTAGAGGGGGAGACATTATATCTATATATGATGTTGTGGGAATAATTGGTAGGGGAGCAATAGGGGAGGTTTAAAGGATGTTGGGATATGAATGCGAGGTAGGACAGGAGCTGTCAGTTTCAGTAGTTGATGTAGGGGTAGAGAGTGTAAGGTGGGGGGAGTATTTAGCCAGGTGGTGAGCATGTGCTGATCCAAGTGTGCTTGAGGTGTTCCTTCAAGTGTTAATTACATGTGTCCTTTGTGACAGCTGAGGTAATACATGTGGGTAGGGAGTTCCAGATTCCACCAATATAGTTGGGGAAGAAGGCGTCACCTACTTGTAACGTTAAACTTTAATAGAAATGAAAACGGGGTTGATAAGTAAATGGTGTTAAAGGGGCACAAAGAGGGAAAGATAGTAGGGGAAATAGCCAGGGATGTGCAGGAAGGCTGAAGAGAAAGTCCGCAGTTGGCCATTTCTTCTACAGCAACAGCTGTGCATATACACTGAATTTGGAGGTAGATTTGGACACTCACACCCCTGTGTGGGGGTGAGGACAACAATAATAAGTTGTGATGCCAATTAGAACGGCTTACATGCCTACAGTGGAGTGCTGTGACCATGTGTTCTTTGGTGTTATTTAGTGGGTTTTGCAACAACAGATCTGGTTATACCATGCTTTGCCATGTAAAATAGACTGTGCTGCAGTGGGACTCGTACCGGGAATGGCTGTTCGTTAGGCGACAGCTCTGCCCAATTCACACTATTGCTTACATCCATGAGGCGGTCCAATTAGACCAGCTCCAGCCAACACCTACTCGCCTCGACCCATAATTTCATACCCATAAGTCCCCCCCTGCAGCACTCATCCTTTCTCTAGATGCAGGTCGGGTCTAACCACACCACTGCCCATTCTCCACTTCTTGGGACCCATCTCATATGTTGTCTCGACCCATCGGTCATCAGGGTTTCAAAACCTTGTAGTCTGAGTACATATGCGCCCTGCCTTAATGAGTCAGTGTACTGACGGGAATCCAAATAACCAAGAATTTTTGGGTTGTCCCACAAGGGACGTTCCTGTCTTTCTTTCTAGATTAGACTTAGCGGGTCCACAGTGTTTCCCTCACTGGCTGTATTCTGCCTGTGGTTTGGGGAGCAGTGGATTGTTTACTTTGTTTGTGTGTTTGTTTGTATGTTTCATGTGTTTGGCTTGGGGGGGGTAACGGTACGTGTTACACGAATGTTGATTGGGCCCCTCACGCCCACATACACATATCTATCTATGTATATGTATGCATACATATATATATATATATATATATATATATATATATATATATATATATATATATTTTTTTTTATATATATATATATATATATATATATATATATATTTATATTTAACGACATGTGGATGTATGAATTTCTGCATATGTATATGTCTATATGTGGATATTTATATATATGTATGTCTATATATGTATACATATGTAATACAGAGAGAGAGAGAGGTATATATCTATTTAGTTTTATATATATATATATATATATATATATATATATATATATATATATGTGTGTATATAGGTTCATAGGTTCATAGGTTCATACTAGGCTATCTGCCCTAGGGCATTTATAAGCCTAGCCAGAGTGTGTGTGGCTTTCACCACCCCTTAGGATGAGAATACTATACCCATTAGTTTGCTGTGCCTCTGTCCAGCAGTGACACAGAGATGATTCCCGGGGTAAACCTACGATCTCCCATCCACTCGTCAAGATTTCTCTTGAACAGAGTCAGTGAGGGGCTCTGCCTCACATGGACTGGGATTCTGTTCCATAGTGTAGGGAGTCTCTGGGTGATGAATATGTCCCTCCAGCACGTCCTATTGATATCCGTGTTGAGGTTTAAGTCTCTTGCTCTCGTGGCTCTGGTGGATTTGGATTTTTTGAGCTGGAGCATGTCCATTAATTCCGGGTTGGACATGGCCTTGTATGTCAGGCACACGACTGAATAGAGCTGGAGTTTCTTCAGTCGGGCATCATATGACATATGTTTGAGCCCCTTTATCCTTTTGGTGAGGAACTTTTGGGGTCTTTCCAACTGCTGCAGGTGTCGGGTAAGGTACATTCCGAATGGGGCGTTGTACTCAATCATTGGTCTGATAAGTGAAGAGTACAGGGGTACAATGACCTCTCCTGATCTGGATGTGAATCCCTTCATGATCAGGTGGGCAATGTAGAAGGTCTTCCTAACCACTTTGGCAATGTGAGTGTCAAAAGAGAGGTTACTGTCAACTTGGGTCCCCAGGTCCCTGATAACTTCTTCCGTGTTTAATGGATTACCACCTATGTGGTAATTAGGGGTTACCTTGTTTTTCCCAAAGGGTATGACTATACATTTTTGGCATTTAGCTTAAGGCCATGGCTCTGGCACCAGTTATCCATTTCTATGAGACCTCTCTGGAGGATGTCTGTGTCTGATGGAGTGTCAATTATGGTGCCCAGTTTGCAGTCATCTGCAAATTTTGTCAGCCACAATCCCCTATGTTTGCCTGCACTTCAGAAAAATAAATGCCGAACAAGAGGGGCCCAGGACTGAGCCCTGTGGGACACCGCTCGTGACCGGCTTAGAGTCTGACATGGCACCAGCAACTCTAACCCTGTGTGTTCTGTCCTTGAGCCAGTTTGCAACCCATCTTGTGACATATGGGTTTACATCTAAGCTGGTGAGCTTTTCTATGATGCCCGAGTGGGGTATTGTGTCGACGCTTTTGCTAGGTCAAGGTAGGCTGTGTGAACTGCCTTACCCTCATCAATGGCCTTAGTGACTGTTTGAAAAAGTCGACCAAGTTCAAGAGGCAGGATCTGCCCTTGACAAAGCCAAATTGGGTAGGATCCAGTGTCTGTAGGTCCCCAATGTCTTTATTTATGAGTTCCATTATGATCCTCTCCATAGCTTTGCAGACAAGGCTCGTCAAGCTTATGGGGCGGTAATTTCCAGGGTCCGTAGAAGCACCGCCTTTGTGGAGTGGGACCACAGTTGCCGTACGCCATTCTTTGGGTACATATCCTGTAGTAAGGCTAAGATTAAACAGCAGCCTTATGTGTGGGTTTAGTTCCTCATTGAGTTAGTGTAGCACACAGCTGGGGACACCGTCCGGTCCCATTGATTCTGTGTTTTTTGCTTTAGAGAGAGCAGCTCTCACCTGGGCATCTGAGATGTTTGGGAGGCTAGACTCTGGTGGGATAGATATTTCTCCTTTTGGGAAGGAGGGAGGGGAGAAATTTGCACTGAACCTGTCTGCCAGTATGTTGGCAATGTCTGTGGGTTCAGTGATTTTTTTATCATTTTGGACTAATTCTGAGCATATCTGGGAGTTTCCACCCAGGTTTCTAACATAGCTAAAGAAGGCCTTATGATTGTCTTTTGTGTCATTAGTGATTTTTCTCTCAAAGTTGGCCTTGGATGATTTTATGAGTGATCGTAGTTTTTTGCTAGTATTGATCAGAGATGCCTTCCCTTTTAGGGATTTTGCTCTGTCATGTAGTAGCTTTCTCCTCTTGTTGTAGAGTTTGTTTATGGTTGGGGTCCACCAGACAGGGCACACACACACACACACACACACACACACACACACACACACACACACACACACACATACATCCATATTTTTAGCTACATGTGCTGTAATGTTGACTGGCATTGCTCGATGCTATGTTTGTGGAAATGTCAGGGTTATGTATATCTGTGGTGGCTTAGTGGTTAATCACATTGCCTATGGTATGCAGGCTCCTGGTTTCGAGCCTTACAGAGACTGTTTAGTTTGTTGCTGGCCAGAATGGGGCCCATTGGATACGGTGTGGTTGAAGCACTTTTACGCAGTTGTCAGTGGGGTTGTGCGACAGTAAGCACTGCTAACTTCCTGTGACATTCGCTTACACATGGTTAGCCTCACTATTGTTTACTCTGTGTATGCACTGCTTCCCATCATGCAAACAGACTTACACCTGCTTAGTCGTGCTTATTTATCCTTACTACTGCTGTATTTTTAACAGTCATAGGTGGTGGATTTGGTAAGTGTATGGGTTTATCATTCATTACACTGCTTACTACTCCAGTTCACACATATATGTTATTTATTAGGTTATACAACTAAATATATTAATCATAACAGTGCTTTGACATGGAAATGGAATGTACTGCAGTGGGACTCGAACCGGGATTGACTGCTCGTGAGGCGAATGCTCTGCCCACTGCAATATTGCTGTACTGCTTCCTTTGCACATATCCTACTTTTTATCCTCCTTTTGCTATTTCAGCTACATTAACTGTAGCTAAGAGATGGGCACACCCGCGCACCTACGGTTAACTTTGATATGTGTTTTAAGGCTATAGATGGGTTTCTTCTTTTATTTTATATGTCCAATTGCTGTTGTTCATGTGGGGGGTCTGTTGGTGGGGATATGGGAACACCTGTGAGCAATCTTGCTCAATTCTTAACAGCTTCTGCTGTTTGACATTGCAGGGGCATGTTTATTCTGCGAGCTCTGCTCTCAGACATGCCCCCTGCACTTGTACATGCTCTGTGTAAGCCTAGGAGCTTGGCCAGCACACCTTCATTACTATGCATGGTATGCTGCTGTCCTGCTCCTACACAGGCACTTCCATGCAGGTCTAAACTAGTCCTGCATGGAAATTTAGTAAATCCGGGGGTTGGATCAGTATATATGCAAAACAAAATCTTTACTCCTAAAAACACACTCATTTGGTATTTTAGAACTAAAGATCTACATCATGGAGTAGGTCATTTATTTACTAAATTACAAATATTGTCTTTTTATGCAGGAGAGATGTTTGGCTTCTTTAAATTAAGAATTTCTCTTCATTTGGATGATTTCAGAAATAAATGTGAATGTAGTGCATTGGTGAAACATAGAACAGTTTATCATAATGTAACCTTTATTTTCACTGATTGAGTAATTATATTTATATATACATACATACATACATACATGCATATATATATATATATATATATATATATATATATATATATATATATATATATATATATATATATATATATATATATATATGGAGCATTTCTCCCCGGGCCTCTGCTGAAAACAGGATCTGTGGAACCTAGTCGGACTTTCCCGGTCAACAAATGTTAAATAAAAATAAAAATATATATATATATATATATATTTATATATATGAATAATTCATTTAGGTGCCATGTGTCCACCTGGTCTACATGAATGTATTTAAATCACAATGTCAATTAGTTTTACTGCAAGTTCTGATATACGCTATATACTTGCTTCTGGGGCTTTTTATACTTGGATACACATTAATAAACAAACATTTCTGTAGTTTAATTTAACATGTGGGATTATTTTAAATTATGCATGATCATGCTCTATACTCTTTGCATTTTGATATCACCAGTTTATGGTGCACTCTAAGTGGTCTCTTGTATTTTTTCTGCCCATTTTTTATTAAATTAATTATTTTGGTAATGCAGTTGAGCTTCTATGAGAAAAATCTGCTTTACTTGTTGTTTGAAATGCCCTTCACAATAAAGCCATTTGACTGATATTACTTTGGGTACTGTCAATTTGTTTATATGGACAAGTCACTTAACCAGACAATACTCCCAGGTTGACCTTGAAAAGGGGCACATGTTTCTGGTTGGTTTACCCCCTTAACTAATAAATAAAACAATAAAACAAGAACAAGTGAAATATAATATCCATCAGCCTAAGTGACTACAAAATTAAGGCAAACAACACAGACAAAAATATTTTCAATTTTTATACAGTTAAAATCTCTGGTCATACATTATCCAAATGACTCTGCCCCTGAAACTGCAACTTTACTGAATTAACTTTAAGGTAATCACAACCCAAATAAATTTGGATTTCTGATTATGACAACCTCCATCCAACAATACTTTACATGACATGGAATATATTTTGTTCTAATTGTAATACTCATCTTTTCTGTGGATTTTTTCACCCAACAGTAACAGTACTATGAATGCAGCTTCCTGGCTACAGGTAGATCACCTTTATGTGTAGCTGTGGCCTGTACACATGCAAAGAGCACAATGGTTGTGCTTGCACATCTAGGTTGCATGGATTCTGAGTGCATGAGTGGGTCATTGTTTCAATGGATGGGGAATAGATATGAACCTGGCCATATTTTGCACACCACTTATTAAAACCACCCTCAAATGGTGCATTTTGATTGGCTAGACAGAAAATATTTTTAGTTGTGAGCCACCATTACTATTGCAAAACAAGATCCATTTAAGAGGTAGTCTACACCTTTCATACTTCTTCCCATTAGGACACCAGTGGCAAATATGCAAAAGTAACTGTATGGGAAAAAGTGCCTTCACTTTGGACTGACAATGACTGTTCCAGAGCAGAAATGGCAGTTCTTCTTTTAACTTCTGTTTACCATTAAAATTGTATAGTTTCCTGTATGTTGTCTTCAATATATTCCATCAAATCTGGATATTTATTATCAATGTTCCCTCTGAAAAGCTGGTCTTCCTTTTAAAATAGTCCTCGCTGGACTACAAATTTACTTAAAGACACAAATGGAGGAGTCTCTTTCAGAAAGTCTGAGCATCATAGTTGTAAAAGATTCCATTTTCTTGCAGCAGTGCTGGTTATGGCAATTCTGTCTCCTCATCTTTCTTAACTTTGACATATTAGCTTTATACAAATGTCAATGATTTCTTTTATGCAGCTTCCCATCTTTTCTATGAATAACACAGCACCTTAGTTCAGCTGACTGATCCAGTAATTCAGCTATTGCCACATGATTTCCCTATCACTTTTATGTTCTTAATTTTCTTTGACTTTATCCTTTTGTGACCTACAAGCAGGATATTTCAGCTTCATTTGATTGTGTTACTTTATATATATGTGCAGATGTCAGCAGTGTTGCTGAACTAGGTCATTTACTTTTCAACCTTCAGCCCATTACCAGCTGGTAAGTCCTGACAGGTAGTATTCCTATCAGCAGACTATCTTGGGTGGGGCAAAGGGGGCAGCCATCCCAAGAACATAGTGTTGGGGATGGGGATGATCATCTCAGACTGGTCTTTAGTTCATACTGTCATTTAGAAATAAATGCTGGTACTGCATTTGCAGTCAGAACTGAGCATTGTAGTGATCTGTGTGTCATAAGAGCTTTTTTCTGTTTATGATTATTTTACAGCAAATCTTAGTCATGTAGCAGTCTGTGCATGGTATAAACTATAGCAAGCAGTTGGCTACATTTTACATTCAGGAGGAGGGGTGTAATATCAGTCAACAGCATTGGCAGCAAAAATAGCTAGCTACACCTCTGATTCCTATGTTGTAAAACTGTGAGGTGACAATCCTCACAGCAATTGCTTCTGTTATATAACAATCTCAGGGGATTATATTACAATTTTAATTGCTTTCTCTACTTTTCCATTAGCTGTGGTGTGGAGTGTATATTTTGTCTGAATTCACAGTCAAACCAAAATCTAAATTCTTGACTTTTGTATTGCAGACCATTGTAAGATGTCACAGCATCACATTCCCCATTTTGAGAATATAGACTTTAATACATTAACTAATCACACATTTGTTGCATCCATCAGTTGGATCATTTCAAAGCACTTGGAATATTAAATCTACATATAAGATATTTTCTTTAAACGTTAACAGATCTGTACCCACTTGACTCCACTGACATCTTGGTAAAGGGTATGCTGTAGTTTCCCTCTCTGTTTTGTCAAATAGTATGAGTTGCATATTGTACAATTCGACACTGCTTATTTTGTATGAGTCTGTATTCCTGAATCATACATTATATTGCTTGGGCTTTATTTGTGTTGTACTGTTCACAGATATGATTTATGCATCTCTTAGGCAACTGTCCTCTCATTTAATTGTGAACCAAGAGAGGCTGGAAGCCCTATTGCTTTATTCAATGTCATATAGCCTTTGAGTGGAGATCTCTGTCTTTCTTATCTAGTCAATATAGACCCAGTTTTCCCAGACTTTCTTTTTTTCTGCAAGTCAAATATCTACATGAATACTAGAACCAGGGACCTAAATTTTCACCAACAAATAAATAAATAAAAGTAACCATTTGAAATATTGGGACCCACTAGAGCGAGTCTCGAAATGTAGAGACCAAATATCAGAAAGATCGGACTTGTATATATCAAGCCCAAGATGTAATTTCTCAGAATATTCCATTTATCTGAGGTTTGATCTCAGAGTTTGTATATATAAGTTCACGGGGTGTATGGGGCTTGCCCTCATATGGGGGGTACAGGGGGGGGCTTGCCCCCAGGCAAAAATAAGTTTTAAGGAGAAGAACCATTTTTAGGATTTGCACTTTTCCTGCTTTTTCTGTCCTTTTTTTCCAGCTTTTTGGCACTCAGCATTTTGAGTGCCAACATTTCAATATATAACCATAAGTAAAATATCTTGGAGAGGTAGATTTAGATCCCAGTGCTTCCCAAACCTCTAGAATAAACTATCCCCACATGTTAAGCAGTGCAGTTTATTATCTTTCATTAAACATAAACTAGTTGACTGGATGGGTATCCACAAATTTACTCTGGAATTGACTGGTATGCCCTTTCTGGAGAAAGGAGTTGCCGCCTGCAGGATTGTACTGGCAAGGTGTGAATGGTCATGGGACATGGTGTCCTTGAAATATCTATGAATCTATAACATTATCCCTTTGTTGGTTTTGATTAAGTACGGGACATGGGACAACATTTATTTCTTCCTTGATAGAAAAATAGGACTGAATTTCTCTCCTTACTGAAGATTTTTACTCTGGCCAGCTTTTCACTGTAACTTTCTTTAGTAAATTACTAAAAGGGTCTAGCTAGGATGGGGCTGGCTGAGTAAAGATAAAAGGGATTTGCAAACATTTGAAAACCAACAGAAATGGAACTAAACTGAAAAACCACAAAGCGAGCTGACACCACAGGAACAAGAATAAGAATTTAAAGTTGAGCTCTTTCATCACAAATTACAGTTGACTTCTTCAGAAAAAACAGAGTAACACCCCTCAACTCCTTAAATACTCATTAAAAAGTCATCATTAACAGATGTGTGGTAAACACCAAATACATTTAAAGATACAGATTCCCTTCCTCATACATACAAAATTAAAAGTCCTTTTGCACTGCTTATGATATCTAATGATGTTAAATACTTCAAGCCTAAGATGTTAACATGAGTTATATAAAATAATAAAATAATCTTATAATAATATAATAATATAATAATAAAAGTTAGCAGATTACATAAAAAAATTGCTTTTAGTTTCAAAAAACTAGTTAATGACACCATGTCATTCAATCCTGGATTACTGTTGGCATTAACCCTCAATTGCCATAGCAGTTCTTTATATTCAAGTAAATATTATGTAGGGCCTCCTTTCTCATCCACCATAAGTTGTTCAAGAACTGTGAATTTAAAATTATGACCTGGGTAGGTATTGACATGCTTAGCCAGTGAGTTTTTTAAGTTCACTTTCCTAATGTCATATAAATGCTGGTAAATACGTGTTTGAAAAGCATTCTTTGTTTTGCCTATGTAAAAACAGGCACACGTCTGACAACTACCAGCATATATGACATTCTTACTACTACAATTGTACTTATGTAGTAGTTTCACCCATCCATAACCTTTAAGGAATACGCTATCACCTTCCAATTTGCAGTGAGTACACTGTCTACATTTGGACATTCTCCCTTGTTCTCCCAAGGTATTACCACCTTTTTTCCTCTCTAAGATGTTTCTAACACTGTTGTCCTTTCTATACACAACCACTGGGGCATCCCCAATTCTCTCTTTCAAATCTGGGTCCCCTGACAAAATAAACCAGTTCTTGAAAACAATGTCCCGAATCAGTGGGAACTGGGGTGTGTAAGTTAATATGAGGCCATGGTGGAAACTTCCAGAAGATGAATTATTGTTCTCCAATTAAGTACAATTGTAGTAGTAAGAATTTCATATATGCTGGTATTTGTCAGACATGTGCCTGTTTTTACATAGGCAAAACAAAGAATGCTTTTCGAACACGTATTTATCAGCATGTATATGACATTAGGAAAGTGAACTTAAAAAACTCACTGGCTAAGCATGTCAATACCTACCGAGGTCACAATTTTAAATTCACAGTTCTTGAACAACTTATGGTGGATGAGAGAGGAGGCCCTACAGAATATTTACTCAAATATAAAGAACTGTTATGGCAATTGAGGGTTAATGCCAAGAGTAATCCAGGACTGAATGACATGGTGTCATTGACTAGTTTTTTGAAACTAAAAGCTAATTTTTTTATGTAATCTGCTAACTTGTATTATTATATTATTATATTATTATTATTATAAGATTATTTTATTATTTTATATAACTCATGTTAACATCTTCGGCTTGAAGTATTTAACATCATTAGATATCATAAGCAGTGCAATAGGACTTTTAATTTTGTATGTATGAGGAAGGGAGTCTGTATCTTTAAATGTATTTGGTGTTTAACACCCATCTGTTAATGATGACTTTGTAATGAGTATTTAAGGAGTTGAGGGGTGATACTCTGTTTTTTTCTGAAGAAATCAACTGTAATTTGTGCCAAAAGCGCTCAACTTTAAATTCGTATTCTTTTTCCTGTGGTGTCAGCTCGCTTTGTGGTTTCTCAGTTTATTTGCAAACATTTGTTTGGAATTACATTTGGAATTTATTTGGTCGAATAATTTCCGCACAGTTTTTGCGGAGACCTTCCTGTATTGAATGGTGGGCCAATGAATCTAAAAGATAGGAGAATTATGCATATGGTGTCCAGAGACTACTAGTAGCTTGACTTCTATGCTGTTAACATTTACATGTAGGTCTTCTACAAGGTTAACAAAGATGCACTTATTCATAAACTTTGGACTCTGCTTACTGAAGAAAGTGACTGGTAGGTCCTTGAAGATCTTCCAGATGTATTTGAGGTTGATCATCAGGATCTCATGTCTATTTCTAACATAGTCTAGTGGGTCCCAATATTTCAAATGGTTATTTTTATTTATTTATTTGTTGGTGAAAATTTAGGTCCCTGGTTCTAGTATTCATGTAGATATTTGACTTGCAGAAAAAAAGAAAGTCTGGGAAAACTGGGTCTATATTGACTAGATAAGAAAGACAGAGATCTCCACTCAAAGGCTATATGACATTGAATAAAGCAATAGGACTTCCAGCCTCTCTTGGTTCACAATTAAATGAGAGGACAGTTGCCTAAGAGATGCATAAATCATATCTGTGAACAGTACAACACAAATAAAGCCCAAGCAATATAATGTATGGTTCAGGAATACGGACTCATACAAAATAAGCAGTGTCGAATTGTACAATATGCAACTCATACTATTTGACAAAACAGAGAGGGAAACTACAGCATACCCTTTACCAAGATGTCAGTGGAGTCAAGTGGGTACAGATCTGTTAACGTTTAAAGAAAATATCTTATATACAGTTACTTTTGCACATTTGCCACCGGTGTCCTAATGGGAAGAAGTATGAAAGGTGTAGACTACCTCTTAAATGGATCTTGTTTTGCAATAGTAATGGTGGCTCACAACTAAAAATATTTTCTGTCTAGCCAATCAAAATGCACCATTTGAGGGTGGTTTTAATAAGTGGTGTGCAAAATATGGTCAGGTTCATATCTATTCCCCATCCATTGAAACAATGACCCACTCATGCACTCAGAATCCATGCAACCTAGAGGTGCAAGCACAACCATTGTGCTCTTTGCATGTGTACAGGCCACAGCTACACATAAAGGTGATCTACCTGTAGCCAGGAAGCTGCATTCATAGTACTGTTACTGTTGGGTGAAAAAATCCACAGAAAAGATGAGTAGGATCAGTAAATATTTTTGCATCCCTTCATAGAGTAGAACGTCCAGAAAAAATGGAATGCTTTCATTTTCTCCAGGCTTTGTCCCTGTCTCTTTGGCATTTGGGGAGATAAAGACTGCATGCATCTCTGACTTAGAATTTTTTTAACATGTTTTGCTGCCTCTCTATGTTATTCAGCAGCCTATTCATTCTCTATCAGCTAGGAGAGACCATCCTTCAGGAAGACATCTTGGTTGTTTGAGCTTTTGCTGTTACAGACCTATTTCTCTTTAAGTACCCAGCAAAGCACCAAAAAAGTTTTTAAAATTTTTTTAATAGGTTCTTTATTTTTTCATAATGCTGAATGTTATTCATTGGTGAATATTAGGGTAACTGCCCTGAAGTGACAGTTTAAGTGTAATATCCCCTGGTCAGAACTAAACCCTGTACCTTGTGCCTTGTGCCAAACCATTTTTTTTTTCAAAACTATTGCGAATGCAGTTGTGCATTTGTGTACAGTGGTTCATAGATAACACATTTGTATTTTGACAGATAACTAAAGCAGTCTTCTGGGAAACTGAAGACCTTGTGTAGATGATGAAGTTTCCTTTCTGAATAGTTTCAGTATATTTGTACAACTGATTGGATTTAATTTTTTTTCTACCTAAGGTTCTTTCCATGGGACAGGGACTCAAAGATGAATATCTGAGGACCAACAGCAGGCAGCATGCTTTGTTTCCTAAGCTAATTCAGCTCCAGAATATAATTGTGCCTACCTAAAACTATAATGTTGGCCAAGAATCTACTTGTGCACACAATACTATTTTAAACAATACTGGATCTGCTAACTGGGACATTCAAACAAACTTTTGGCCATTACAATTTATTTAACATGTCATCATCATCATCATCATCATCTTCTTTCGGCTGTTCCCGTTAGGGGTCGCCACAGCAGATCTTCTGTTTCTATTTCTTCCTGTCCTCTGCATCATGCTCTTTCACACCAACTGCCTGCATGTCCTCTTTCACCACATCCATAAACCTTATCTTAGGCCTTCCTCTTTTCCTCTTACCTGGCAGCTCCATCCTTAGCATCCTTTTCCCAATATACCCAGCATCCCTCCTCAGCACATGTCCAAACCAACGCAATCTCACATCTCTTGCTTTGTCTACAAACTGTCCAATGTGAGCTGACCCTCTGATATACTGATTCCTAATCCTGCCCATCCTAGTCACACCCAGTGCAAATCTTAACATCTTTAACTCTGCCACATCCAGCTCTGACTCCTGCCTTTTCGTCAATGCCACTGTCTCCAACCAATATAACATAGCTGGTCTCACTGCCCTCTTGTAGACCTTCCCTTTCACTCTTACTGGTACCCGTCTGTCACAAATCACTCCTGACACTCTTCTCCACCCATTCCACCCTGCCTGTACTCTCTTCTTCACCTCTCTTCCACACTCACCATTACTCTGAACTGTTGATCCCAAGTACTTAAACTCATCCACCTTTACCAACTCTACTCCCTGCATCCACACCATTCTTCTACCCTCCCTCACATTTACACACATATATTCTGTTTTAGCCCTGCTGACCTTCCTTCCTCTCCTCTCTAAAGCATATCCCCACCTCTCCAGGGTCTCCTCAACCTGGTCCCTACTCTCACTACATATCACAATGTCATCTGCAAACATCATAGTCCACGGGGCCTCCTGTCTGATCTCATCTGTCAACCTGTCCATCACTACTGCAAATAAGAAAGGGCATAGAGCTGATCCTTGATGTAATCCCACCTCCACCTTAAATGTATCTGTCACTCCCACTGCATTCCTCACCAATGTCACACTACCTTCGTACATATCCTGTACCACTCTTACATACTTCTCTGCCACTCCCGACTTCCTCATACAATACCAGAATGCCTCTCTAGGCACCCTGTCATATGCTTTCTCTAAGTCCACAAAGACACAATGCAACTCCTTCTGACCTTCTCTGTATTTCTCCAACAACACTCTCAGAGCAAATATTGCATCTGTAGTGCTCTTTCCCGGCATGAAACCATACTGCTGATCACTAATCATCACCTCCCTTCTTAACCTAGCTTCCACTACTCTTTCCCATAACTTCAAGCTGTGACTGATCAGTTTTATCCCTCTGTAGTTACTGCAGCTCTGCACATCACCCTTATTCTTAAAGATAGGTACCAAAACACTTTTTCTCCACTCCTCAGGCATCCTCTGACTTTCCAAAATTTCATTAAACAATCTGGTTAAAAATTCCACTGCCATTTCACCTAAGCACCTCCATGCTTCCACTGGTATGTCATCTGGGTCAACAGCCTTGCCATTCTCCATCCTCTTCATAGCTGACCTTACTTCCTCCTTGCTAATCTGTTTCACTTCCTGATTTAACATGTAATGTTGATTAATCTGTCATCAATCTGCACATCACCCTTATTCTTAAAGATAGGTACCAAAACACTTTTTCTCCACTCCTCAGGCATCCTCTGACTTTCCAAAATTTCATTAAACAATCTGGTTAAAAATTCCACTGCCATTTCACCTAAGCACCTCCATGCTTCCACTGGTATGTCATCTGGGTCAACAGCCTTTCCATTCTCCATCCTCTTCATAGCTGACCTTACTTCCTCCTTGCTAATCTGTTTCACTTCCTGATTTAACATGTAATGTTGATTAATCTGTCATCAATCTGCACATCACCCTTATTCTTAAAGATAGGTACCAAAACACTTTTTCTCCACTCCTCAGGCATCCTCTGACTTTCCAAAATTTCATTAAACAATCTGGTTAAAAATTCCACTGCCATTTCACCTAAGCACCTCCATGCTTCCACTGGTATGTCATCTGGGTCAACAGCCTTTCCATTCTTCATCCTCTTCATAGCTGACCTTACTTCCTCCTTGCTAATCTGTTTCACTTCCTGATTTAACATGTAATGTTGATTAATCTGTCATTTATTTACTGCCTAGTGTTTTACATCTGCACTGTACTGATTTTTTTCTTCACTTGTGGATTGTGATGGTTCTTCATTTCATGTTCACTGTTGATTCTTATTCAAACAAGAATCATTTGCAACTTCTTGTATCACCATTAAGAAACAAGTCGGGACTTTTATTCTATTTTTCACATGTATTTGATGACAAAAGGTATGAAATCGTTCAACATTATACAATTTTAACTACATATTGGGTTATTTAATTTGAAGCCCCCGTTCTTAGTGATAACATTTATATCTAAAAACTGTTGCATAACTTTTGTTGTTTTAATATATGCATTGTTTTATCTTCTGCAGGTAGATTCCTTGTTGTATAATCAGATTAACTTATTCCAGGTACTTTCTGCTTCTGTCCACCATTTGGAATCATCTGTGGTTTTATACTTCATCAATATGTAATACTATAATTTTAATAAAGTCAAGGGTTATAGGGCAGGGGAAATGCAGGACTTTGTTTTTGTGCGTCTAATCTGGGTAATTATAGCTTGCTTGGAGTAACAAGATACCACCTGTAGGTGAAACCTGTATCACAGGGGATTTCCTTGTCTTGTCTTATTGGGGTACTTTGAAAATTTGTTAGTTACCACTGATCATTATACAAGACCTGCCACCCTTTTCCTCATCTGTAGCTCTATATCTAATTGCACGTCCAATTGGAATGAACCAGATATTATTTTACACTTGCAGTAAGAGGTGGGTCTGATTTCCATCAAAGAGATTTGACTTGATTTGAATTTTGGACCTCATTTAACATCCTCCATCCTTTCTGGTTGGCATTAACTGTGTTTGATTTGGAAATTTAGTGTCCAGGGGAGTATTTCACAAAACTAAAGCATTTTTAGAGCAAGCTTTTTTTAATGAAAGTAAAACCTGACTCTTAATAAAAATTCTCATGTTTCCTGAAATACTGAGTAAAATTATATATTTGCATCTGGCAATATTATCCCAAAATCATTTAAATTCTAACTCTAGTGAGGTAGTTTTGACATGCTCACAAGCATATACACACACATCAGCATGTGCACTTGCATCCCATTCAGAAGCCTGTGCCTCTGTATCTCCCTCCTTTATATAATTACTTCTGAGGTCGCTGCATCTTGTGGAAAGTTTAAGCTCACTTTGCAAGGACCTTGGCAAACAAAACCAGACTTCTGACTAGCTGAGTTATTTCACAAATGATAATTAAATGAATAGCTCATAACTGACGTTGTGTTTTTACAACAGATTTACAAAATGCCATCAGTGGGGCCTCATCCATATGTGCAACTGCACTATCCTTAGATATTTCTAACACAACGGTGATTTCAGACAAAAAATGCAAACTTACCTTTTTAAGAGGGACTTGCACAATGACATTTCAGAGTTGAAGACACTGGCCTGTATGATGAGCATTCTAAAGTTTTGCTCCAAAATGTTATTAATTACCAAAGTGTTAGTCTACATTTGATATGTTGAAGACACCTTCAAAACTCTAACTAATATCAACATTTCTTCACCATATTTGTAAAATGGCACCTGTGGATACTTGCATTACAAGCAGTTCTTCCTAATACTCTCCCACTCATGTTTAGTGCTTGTTTTCCAGAGTCAATACTTTCTACCAACTGAAATAACATTTATTGTTTGCTGCCTACCAGATGTTTTCCCACTTCTTGAATTATTGTTCATTGTTTGTCATGTAGGGTAATCTGCTTGAGACACCCAGAAGTCATTTGGAGTGCTTACCTACAGCCATTCGTCCATCTCCTGAATTCATGCTCAGTACTCGGATTTTAATAGCTGCTATGGTGAATAACATTAGTGCCTCATAATTTCAGAGACTGGGGTTGTTCCTAATCACTGATTATGCTATTTGAGGTCTTTCATATTCACCCTCGATCCAAGGGTTTATTTTGAGTACTTGGGTTTCATTCCACCTCCTGAATACTGTTTGATTGGTTACTCTAAATTATCTAGGCCTTTGTGTTTGCCTGTGCTTTGTAGGACAGAGTTGAAAAGGGTCAATAAAATTGTTGAATTCACTCAGCTCTCAAATAACTAACCACATAAATCTGCCTACAAAAGTCAAATCTTTCACAGTTACAATTCACAGAAATTCCCTCTTGTCATTTTACTGGTGATTATTTAGTGATCAAACAATACAGAGCCATTTCCATGCAATATTAATAAATATTTATTACAATAACTACACTTATTTTTGTACACTCTTTCCACTGCTGTCTTCAGGCTGTCAGTCCTCTCCATTACTGATTTCCTATGGGGCAAAAGACAATTGCAAGACACCATCCTCTAATCAGCCATCAGGAGTTTTGCTGCTGTAACCCAAACTCCAGCAGCTGGTATGTATTCTGACACGTTTAAAGACCTGCTATGCCTCCATTTTGAGTATTCGCATTTACAGTGCTGCTCTACTGCTCATAAACTTATAGCTTCCTGAGAACCCACCTTAATGAGCACAGCTCCGTGAAGTTACATTTTATTCTGGTGCCAGGAGGTGACAGGCTAAAGAAACCTGATTTAAAATATGATGCATTTTTATTCATTTATTTATTTATTTATTTTTGTAGACTGCTAACATCTTTTAAACATGTTTGAACTTTGTTTTAATCTGCTGTGTGTTTCCTGCGAATGTGTGACCTTTTCTTTCTTAAATGTAAAAGTAGATGAAAGGAAGATAAATAAATAGAAATTATATTTGAAATGATAAATTTCCTGTTAATAAAGTACACTGCAGATAAATAGAAGTGACAGTAATTGAAGCAAAGTAACACCTCATGAAACTGTTAGTATAGGTCTACACTCAAGACCTCAAGTCATACCTGTTGACTTAAAAGGAAATAAAACTTGTTGTTGTGCAAAGGGCACATTCCCAACCATTTTCCACCTTAAAAAGAGAAGAATACTGGATTAATATAAAATAAGAACCATAGTCAAATATTAACTCATTCACTCCAATGGAATTCAGGAAGTTTGCACTGTAACTCCCAATGGGTGTAGCATAAGCCTTTTGACAGAATCAAATTATATCTTACATTTCAAAGAAATGTTCATATCTCTGGAACCATAGGGGTTATGAAAGAAGTATAAATGGCAAATTCATCAGCACAATATATTTTTATAGTGGTAGTATCCTTCAGGTTCTAGGTCTTAAACCAAATTTTATAAGTCGCAGTAAAGATAGTCCCCGGGATTCAAGAAGCTCGGCGCAAGGACGGTTTTAGCCTTGCGCCGAATGTCCTCACTACAGATGGCGCAGCAATGCCATATGGATATGGATGAGGGCATGCCGCTGCACCCTTGACGTGCACAGGAAACATATGCGAGTGCAAGGGGTGTATACAAGTGCTCTACGGAGGCGTAAACATGCCCCGACACTTGCAAAACCTACTATGCCTACTAGTAGAGCCCGCCCCTAATGGTAAGTCAGTAAGTCAGTGTCCGTGGATACCGAAATGTATGCTAAGCATACAAGAGTGTCCACAAACAGTGAAATAAAATTGAAGTAGTAAACACACAAGCACATAGTGGAATGTAGAGCCCTGTCCCTAGAACTGTCACAATTAGATTCCCTTTCCCCGTGTCCCTATTATACATTCAAATTGCAGCAATAGCAAAGGTGTAAGAAAAGCGCAGCGTGTCTGCATGTCGCCGCCCTCTGCCGAGCATAGCTCACACATCATATTCATTCAAAATAGAGAAAAACATGCGGAATCAATGTAAGTGTCAATAGTGTAGTGTTTAGAGCATTTGCCTATCAAACAGGCAGTCACTGTTCAAGCCCAATAATAGCACATATCATTTTCCTTGTGGAATGAATGTCATTTTGCTGTAAAACCGACATAAGAGTATCACATGAGATATTTAACTTAAATATAATTCAAGCAAAGTGGCACTGTCATAATGAATAAGGTACTAGTAAGCAGGTGTAAGTGCAAATAAGCAGCAGTAAACACATATAAGTACCAGTAAGCAAGCCTGAGTGCACTTGCTCGGGTCTAAGCAGTGCCCAGCATAGGAAATGTATATAAGTATATACAGATATATAATATACATATATATATATAATATATATATATATATATATATATATATATATATATATATATATATATATGCATATATATATATATATATATATATATATATATATATATATATATATATATATATATATCTATGAAGAAAGAACAACGTAACAATAAAGAAGGAAAACAGGTAGAGTCTTACAAACAATGAAAAATAAAAGGCAGCTGTTGCAAGACAAAAGCGACGCTTGGTAGATGGTAAATCCTTTATAAGCAGAAAACTCCAAATCCAGAAAAAATACAGACAATGTTCATCCAAGATAAAGCAGTGCAAGCAAACACAGCAGTATTAAGCGCTTTCGTCTGGTAGATGACTTCCTCGGAATACAAAAATACTGCAATTAGCACCTGTTTAAATACATTGCTTACCCAATCACAAATAACTGACATCATTTCCCCCATTAACAAGGCTGCATATACTTAATACAAGCCAAATATAAAACAATAATACATGTAAAAAGTTTAAAACATCCCTAAACAATATATATAACTAAATAAAAAACATAGATTTTAATTTCAACAGAGAAGATAAAGAAATTCTATCATTTAACCCAGGAGCATGATAGGCATCAAGCCTAATTTGCCATTTGAGTTCTACAAACTCCAAATACTCATTCAAGGGTCCCCCACGAGGTCCCAGATCTACCTGTTCCAATATAAAGAACAGGAAGGAATGGGTAGGTTCACTAACCAAATGTTTATATAGTGCATTCTTTTCATTTTTATTCCTGATATCATATAAATGTTGATAAATCCTTAACCTTAGGGCATTCTTAGTTTTACCTACATAGAAACTTGCACAGAATCTACACAATGCCAAATACACAACCCCTTTAGTGTAACAGTACATCCTTTTTGAACTGGAAATATATCCAAAGTTTTTGAGCTTGATTTTTTCTCTGTCCATAACATAAGGGCATTGGGCACACCTCCCACACTTAAAGGTACCACCATTGTGGGTGTCAACTTTTTGCCTTTCAAACAGTCCTTTAAGGGAAGTGTCTCTTTTGTAAACCACTTGCGGTTCAATACCAGATTTCCCTGATAATTCAGGGTCAACATCAAATATTTTCCAATATTTGTAAATAATGTTTTTAATGTCATAAAAATTGGATGTGTAAGTAAGAGTAAGCACCCGTCCAAAATTTAAAGGTTTACAGTCATTATGACTTTTGGTGGACACCTGCCCTAGTAGTGCAAGAAAATGACCATTCATTCTTTTAGTCTTAACTTCATTAAAAATATCTATGACAAAGGTTTCAGGGTACCCCCCACTTACAAAACATGTTTTTTAATATTTCACATTCACTAAGAAAATCAGCAAAATCAGACACCATTCTGGCCAGTCTTACATATTGGCCCTTAACTAGGGCTTTTTTCTGGTGCAATGGGTGTGCTTGTATAATGCAATAGTGAATTTGAATAGGTAGGTTTCCTATATAGTTGTGAAACAAAACAATTGTATTCAAAGTCTTTCGTGATGGTAACATCTAAGTAATTAATCAGTTCTACATTGCTATTCATAGTAAACTTAAGAAAACTTGTAGTTCCGTTAATATAGGTGAAGAACCTCTTCAGGTCGTCCTCACTATCTTTCCAGAACAGGACTATATCATCTAGGTATCGCCCATACAATACCCATGAAGTCCTAAATTCCAAGTTGGTAACAAACAGGTCCTCCCATTGTGCCAAGACAATAATGGCAAACACTGGAGCACAGCACGCACCCATTGCAACACCCTGTTTTTGCTTAAAAAGATGCCCTTCAAAGGTCACAAAATTATTCTCTAATATTATTTCCATACATGTTCAGAAGTCAGAATGGTGTTATGATTAAGTGTTGAATTGGCACATAAATAGTCATAATACCATTCAAGGCCAATTTGATGTGGAATAACTGAAAAGAGATCACAAACATCAATAGTGACTAATATGTTACTATCAAAAAACATGTCCTGTTTAACTTTAGTAAGAAAGTCCCATGAGTCCCTAATCACAAGACTACGTGAATCTAGAATGTTTTTCGTCATATTGTCAATGAACTTAGCAATACTATAAGTTTTTGAGGCTTTTGCGTCCACAATTGGTCTTAATGGTGGGTTTTCTAAGGATTTGTGAATTTTTGGTATGCCAAAAATTGTGGGTATTTTTGGATGGCTTATAAGCATATAATTATAGGTTTCTAAGGTAATTTGCCCATTTAATAATAGCTGTTCCAATTCCAGGTCAATATTACGATATGCTATATTAATCTCATTTCTTGACACCTCAAGATAGACATCACTATACAAAAGTTCCATCATCTTGCTATTATAATCAACCACATTCATAATTACCATGCCCCCACCTTTATCAGCTTTCATTATTCTTATGTCACGATGCTCTAAAATTTCACTTAGAAATTTTCTCTCATCACAGTCCAAGTTAGCTTGACCAGGTTTTTTATACTTGTTCACTAATAAGTTCCTGATATCAGCTTCACATAGATTCTCAAACAGCTGTACTAGGGGGTGTGATGGGGGTAAAAAAATACTAGGCCTACGTGTATCCAAATGGCCAGTACTAGTACTGTTATCGTGAAAATGTGAGGCCAAATTAAGTTTTCTTGTAAATAATTTAAGTTGTAAAATAGAGTCAGTAAGCGTTCCTTCCTTAATAGGAACAAAATTAAAGCCCTTTGATAATAACTCGGCCCACCTGGTGTCAACTCTGACCTGGCTGTAGTTATAAATGTTAAAATCACAGTTATTGTTGCTAATAACATTAAGTACCAGGCCACTATTATTATCGTTGTCAAAATTGATGTCAGAGTTTATCTCCTGTATGAACCCCATCTCCCCCTCCAGGAACCCATCCCAGGGTTGTTGCCATTCCTGTAGTAATCCTACCTCCCCTGTCTCTGGTTCTGTAACCTCTCCGACCTCCGTAAAGGAGGTTGCTCTAAAGGGAAAACATTTCCACTATTGCTTTGTGCATGCTCTTCAATTTCATTATCCTCAGTACAAGAGATGTTATTAACAGAAAAACTTTGTTGTCCCCTAGGTGGATCTGGATAAGCTCTACCATTCTCATAATCCACCTTATCCCTTAATAATTTCCTTTCCTTCCTAGTCTTTAATTCAGTTAGTTCAGAGTCAACATGATTAAACACAGCATTAAAGTTATTATGTTTCATTTCAAACAAGTCATTTTTAATGCTTAAATCTAAAGTATTAATCTCCCTTAATAACAATGACATTTTACGGTTGTTATCAGATATCAAAATTTGAAGCAATTCACACCCTTGCCTGTTAAAAAATTGTAGGAGTTCTTTATGGTGTGAGTCCTTTTCCAGTCCAGTGGGAAATTTCCATGAACGGAGCCCCTTAGGCACCTGCTCTCTTTTAGTACACTCAGTTAAATATTCATTTTCCAGTTGCAATTTTTTATATTTCAGAAGTAGCCCTCTAAAACTGGAAATTTGTTGATCCAATGTACCTGGATTAACATGATTATTACTAGAGTTAGAAACTCGATTAAAACCAGTTTCGGTTTTAAGCCATTGCTCAACCGATACATTAAAAGTCACTTCCTGCCTATCGACAGAAACGTTCTGAGCCTGTGTGTTACAGCTAAAACCATTGGTGTTACCACGAACTAAGTCAGCTTCCTGGTTGCTGTGAAAGCCCGTTCTTTGGGCTGGTGTAATAAGCAAATCACTAGTCTCAGAGCCCTGTGAATTAGTAATGTCATTCGACCCTAAATAAAGAGGGTTAGACATTAATTTGTCCACTTTTTTAGATAAATCTGAAACTGTTGCAGTTAGAGTGAATACAGATCTAAGTGGAGTCTGCAGTTCTGCATCGCCAGTGTCACGCATCTGCTCGCCTCCATCCATGACAACAAACAAGGAAAACAGGTAGAGTCTTACAAACAATGAAAAATAAAAGGCAGCTGTTGCAAGACAAAAGTGACGCTTGGTAGATGGTAAATCCTTTATAAGCAGAAAACTCCAAATCCAGAAAAAATACAGACAATGTTCATCCAAGATAAAGCAGTGCAAGCAAACACAGCAGTATTAAGTGCTTTCGTCTGGTAGATGACTTCCTCGGAATACAAAAATACTGCAATTAGCACCTGTTTAAATACATTGCTTACCATCATTTCCCCCATTAACAAGGCTACATATACTTAATACAAGCCAAATATAAAACAATAATACATGTAAAAAGTTTAAAACATCCCTAAACAGTGTATATAACTAAATAAAAAACATAGATTTTAATTATAATTAAAAATGAAAAGAATGCATTATATAAACATTTGGTTAGTGAACCTACCCATTCCTTCCTGTTCTTTATATTGGAACAGGTAGATCTGGGACCTCGTGGGGGACCCTTAAATGAGTATTTGGAGTTTGCAGAACTCAAATGGCAAATTAGGCTTGATGCCTATCATGCTCCTGGGTTAAATGATAGAATTTCTTTATCTTCTCTATTGAAATTGTATCTTTGATTGTTAGGATAGTCAAAGATACTCTTCAACATACTGATATTAAGGACAACGTATCTGATGTCCATTCAGCGGATACTGTGCATAGTTTGGCTTGTGTACTTGAGAATAAAGATAAAAAGGACAAGACATCTCCCCCTATTACTATTTCCAGTCCGTCGAGGAAAGGGGCAGGAAGTGACGTCACAGCCAGTACGAGTCGTTCAGTTATGGCAGGTACATCGGCGTCTTTGAACAACAGCAATGGCGTGAGTCAAACCGACGTTTGGGATTATATTTGCAAAACGCACAATAATCCATTTGCTGACATACAAATTGATACTTTGGACCGTGGAGCAAGTAAGTCACATAATGAAAGTGTTTACACGGACAATGTTAATTGCAGAAAAAGTATTTACGAACTAGAAAAGATGGTATATAGGCATGTTACACTAGAATTGGAGATCTCTTATTTGGGAGAATGTATTACAAGAAAAATTGTACCTCAGGGCTTGTGGACAGCCAAGTTCCCAAATTGTGTCACTGAAGGTGACGATTTGAGTACTAAGTTAATAGAACTTTACAATAACACTGGCCTAGCCATGATGGGTTACTTAGTCACTTTTTATGAGAACGAACTTGAAATTATTAAAGAGCATATCAAACAACTTGATGAAAAAATCAAGAGTTTCAGTTGTTTCAAGGATTACATCAATTTATATAATGGTGTGGAGGCGAAGGCCGATAGGCACCGGGCATCTATTGTGGCTAAAAAACACAACAAACTAAAAAGGGATATTCTAGCTTATCAATCGAAACAGGCCTATGTATTGCATGGTAGGTCTGAAGAGAATTTGGACAGTGTTGGTGTCACAGGCAATACTGTATGTTTGAACACAAACAATGGGGCCCAAGAGGTTACAAATACAGTATCTGCACCAGTGAATGTTCACGTTGGAACCAAGACTGTAGACAACAACACTGGACAAATTGTTGTAGCTGATGAGGAGGGTGGTACCATGTTTCCATCTTCAAACAAACATCTCTCTCATCAGTCACAAACAAATTATGCTCAAGTAGTAGCTGGAGGCAAACAGGTACAGAATCAGGGTCCTTTTCGGTCATCTATGATACCGAACAAACAGACTCAGAAATGGAACTACAACTATCACCACAAATGGAAGGGGAAGAGGAAAGGGAAGTATCCCAACCAGAGGAAATACAAGTGAACAATTTTAGACAGGTTAATGATTTTTGTATTAATGTTATAAATCTGTCGAGCACTGTATTGTCCACTGAATTGATAAATGTTTTGAAAAAGGGTTTTTCTTTCATCCCGAGTAACAAAGTTAATATTGGGAGGTTGTTAATAGATTTTAGACTATATTTGAGAAAACTCAACTTGTGTTACATTATGCATGATGTGTTGTTTCAATCTCACACTTTGGCCACTGGTGGACCCAAGAAAGCTGGCACTTTTAACCCCCCTTTGCACAACACTCTTCAGGTATTTCAGAGTTTGTGTGAACAGGAGTTTAGAAAGTTAAATAATGATGTGTGTGGAGATAATTTGGCTCCATCTGAAAGACAAGCCTTACATGAATTGAGTAAAAATTCCAACATTAGAACTATGAAGGCTGACAAAGGGGGTAAGATTGTGGTCATGGACACTTCCCAGTTTAACGATTCAATGTCTAATATGTTACAAGACACTGAGACATATAAGGTGGTTCGTGCCACTGATGTGAAGAATAGCTTCTTAAGGGTCAACACAACAGTTTGACATGTTTAGTCAGGGTGAGTTGGATCACCAAAGTTATGAATACCTCTTGGTTGAACATCCTAAATTGGCCACTTTATTTGGTATCCCGAAATTGCATGTGGATGTAGACAATCCACCTTTTAGACCCATTATTTCAGCAAAGTTATCCAAAACAGAGAATATATCTATTTGACTAGATCATTTATTAAATCCTATTGTGCAGAAATCTAGATTTTATATTAGAGATTCCTGGCATTTATTGGAAGAATTACATAAAATAAATATTCCTTTGCAGTCTGTTAGCATTGCTACGCTTGACGTCAAATCTTTATACACCTCCATCAAGCAAGAAGGGTTGGAATATTTGAGGGAGTACCTGACTAGCCACACAGATGTTGACAATGTTAAAGTTAACACAATTTGTGATCTTATGGAGCTTGTGTTAGACAACAACTTTTTTAGATTTGACAAACACATTTACAAACAGATTTCGGGAGTGGCCATGGGGGCGAGAGTGGCACCAGCATTTGCCAATCTGGTAATGGCCAACTGGGAGCTTAAATTTTTGGTTAATCACCCCAGTTTCAATAAGGTGCTATCTTACTTTAGATTCATTGATGATTTATTATTTCTATGGACTGGCACCCCACAAGAGTTTTCTGTATTAGTAGACGATTTGAACCATACTACACAGTTTTTGGTTTTCAAAACAAGTGGGTTTGGGCAAAGCATTCCCTTTTTTGATGTTTTACTTACGGTGGATAAGGTTAACAACACCTTCAGTAGTCAGGTATACAGGAAGGAGGTATTTACTAACCAGTATCTACATAAAGATAGCTTACACCCTATACATATGAAAAAAGGTGTTGTAAAGGGGCAGATAATTCGTCTGAGTAGACTTTCTACAGACAATGACACATTTTTAAGGAAATTGAATTTTTGAGATCTTTATTTTTATGCAGAGGTTACACCTTAGATTGGATTCAAAACATAGAACAGGAAGTCATCAAGCTTAGAAAGAGTATTGCTAAACCTATCCTTTTGTCTGATCATTTAGATGTTAGCTCTGGATCTACTAATGCAAATGTTCTTAACACATACAATATTGCCTTTCCTTTACCTATTGTCAACGAAATGTGGTCCATTAAGGACACTATTATTAACAATTGGAAGGTGTTGTTAGGCAACAGGGATTTGGTTGGTATTTTAGGGTTCAAACCCATTTTTACCTACAAAAGGGTGACCAACATCAAATCTATGCTTGAGATAGATCATGCCAGACATCAAGACAATATTAGAGCTGTAAGCATTAAGAGGGGTACATATGCTTGCAACATATTTTTATGGTAACATACTTTCATGAATTGGGTTGTATTTGTTTATGTTTATCTCATGTGTATTTATGATTTTTTATCATCATTTTTTTATATTTACGTGTATACACACAATAATATTTTAACAAAGTAATTTAATCAACATGAGGTCACTTCCTGTATTATCAAGTATTTAAGGAACTGGGTTTATTGTGTAAGTGTTTCTGAAGAAGTTCACGTATTAAATTTGTGGATGAAAGCGCTAAAAAACACTTGTTTGTTTGGTTTCCTGGTTTTCTCTACAGTTTTTAAAGTTTTTTCCCAATCACAAATAACTGACATCATTTTCCCCATTAACAAGGCTGCATATACTTAATACAAGCCAAATATAAAACAATAATACATGTAAAAAGTTTAAAACATCCCTAAACAGTGTATATAACTAAATAAAAAACATAGATTTTAATTATAATTAAAAATGAAAAGAATGCATTATATAAACATTTGGTTAGTGAACCTACCCATTCCTTCCTTCCTGTTGTTTATATTGGAACAGGTAGATCTGGGACCTCGTGGGGGACCCTTGAATGAGTATTTGGAGTTTGTAGAACTCAAATGGCAAATTAGGCTTGATGCCTATCATGCTCCTGGGTTAAATGATAGAATTTCTTTATCTTCTCTATTGAAATTAAAATCTATGTTTTTTATTTAGTTATATACACTGTTTAGGGATGTTTTAATCTTTTTACATGTATTATTGTTTTATATTTGGCTTGTATTAAGTATATGTAGCCTTGTTAATGGGGGACATGATGTCAGTTATTTGTGATTGGGTAAGCAATGTATTTAAACAGGTGCTAATTGCAGTATTTTTGTATTCCGAGGAAGTCATCTACCAGACGAAAGCGCTTAATACTGCTGTATTTGCTTGCACTGTTTTATCTTGGATGAACATTGTCTGTATTTTTTCTGGATTTGGAGCTTTCTGCTTATAAAGGATTTACCATCTACCAAGCGTCGCTTTTGTCTTGCAACAGCTGCCTTTTATTTTTCAACGTAACAATAAAGCATACAAAAGGAATGAGAAGGGAATGAACAGCAACCCCAGTATTATATAGCACTGTCAGCATATGTCATATCCAGCTAGGCAGGAGTGAGCAAAGCACTGCTACTCACACCACAGGCAGGATATTACCAGTGGAAGTAACATTGTTGATTTGCTAATTCTACTTTACACACAGAGAGTAGTCCCTGGTGGGACTACCCAAAAATTGATAGACCATTTGGCCTTCCGACCATTACACAAGCAAGGGCAGGTATGTTCAAGGACTAAATGGTGGGAGAGCCTGAGAATACATGGGTTGGGACAACATACGTGTAGGGCCCCTAACGCTCTGGAGAGGGCAATGTGTGGAGGTGTGTCATGGCTGTGATAACAAGTGGACAATGGATGGTATGCATGTATTTTGAACACGGGTGGGGAGGAGGAACTATGGGTATAAAATTCTGGAGCCAGGCATGCCAGGGTTGGATGGGCTGGTTCTAATTGGACTGCCCCGTGGAGGTCAGCCAGTTTGTTATAGGTATATATGCATACACACATGCAGACATTAATATGTAGAAGTACATTCTCTGTAACACATTCATTCCATTTGCAGACATAAATAACATGAATGTGCTCTTACAAACCTCGACAGTAGATAGAATAATAGGTTGTGCAGAAAAGGGATGGGACGAAACTGCTAAAATGTAGAAGTGTGTACAATGTCTGAAGTCAGTGCTTTGCTGAAAATAATCAGATGTGAGGACTTCCCCACACATGGAATCATTCCTATGATCTGCCTGCTATGGCAATGACAATTATGAAACTGGTCTATTTGTAAAAGAAATACGCCAAACACGTACATAATTAGGCTCTCATGTGTAACGTGTGTGTTACCACATAGTCATACATATTAATTTATTGTAGTGTCATGTTAACGGGAGTAAGGATGTAATGAAGTATAGAGTCTAATCTTGACATAAACACATGCGTGTCCCATGTGGGACAACCCAAAAATTGCAAATAGTATTCTTTTGGTTGCTCACGTCACCAATGTTTGTGGACTAAACGTTTGGGAGTTCTAAGGATACGTGGAGTAAGTCAACCGATGGGATAGGTCTATAAGAGTAGGGAGTGGCCAATGTGTAGTGGTGTGGATACACCACAAATTCAACTGGAGAATGGATGAATGCAGTGTTAGGGAAGCATTGGGGTGTGTGTTTGGGGAACCAGGAGCCATGGGTATATGGGTATATATGCAAATGAAGCAGCACAGCAATAGTGTATTGGTTAAAGCAACCCCCTAACGAACAGACATTCCCATACCGAATCCCACTGTATCACATACCATTTACCATTGGTAATCCATACATGAACATATCGCCACATCTGTCCACTGTATAACCTGCAAAATATCAATTAAAAGTTAACTGAAGAGAAGTGTCAGTGTCATAATGGATAAGGCACTAGTAAGCAGGTCAAGCATATATAAACACCAGTAACCATGTGTAAGTGCATTTGCGAGGGGTATGTATTGCTTTACACACACACACACACACACACACATATATATATATATATGTATATATATATATATATATATATATAAAAATAGATATATATATATATATATATATATATATATATATATATATATATATATATATATATATATATATATATATATATATATATATATATATATATATATATATATATATATATATATATATATATATATATAAATAAAAATATATATACATATATATATATATATATATATATATATATATATATATATATATATATATTTATTTATTTATTTATTTATATGTGTGTGCATGTGTGTGTATGTGTGTGTGTATGTAGATATACACAGATATACAGCTATGATAGGAAACAGCACACAAGAATGACATATGTTCACAGGCTATACCAATGAAAGTGAGGAGCCCAAGCAGGAAACATGAAACATGTAGCATGACCTTCCACCACCCCCAGCCAGACACAGGAAACATACACACAAACAATGTAAAGAGTCCACTGCTCCCCAGACCACAGGCAGGATACAACTGGGGGGAGTACACAGTGCACCCGTGAATTCTAATCTTGGAGCACAAACTGGAGCGTCCCTTGCGGGACACCCCAAAAATTGCCAAGACCAAAAGAAGGTGAAAGACTGGCCATTCAAGCTGGGGTGTATACATACTCAGAATACAAGGGTGGGAATCTCTGATGACCCATGGGCTGAGACAATTGTATGAAATGGGTCCCATGAAGTGGAGAGTGGGCAGCGTGTAGTGGTGTGTCCAGAACAGACCAGGACCCAGAGTAAGGATGGGTGCTGTTGAGGAGGTGCGGGTGGGGGAACTATGGGTAGCTACTTATGGGTCTAGGTGTCCAGGTGTTGGCTGATGTGGGCCTATATGGACAGCCTTAGGGATGTAAGTGAATGCATTCATTGGGCATAGGCGTTGCCCAACAAGCAGCCACACCCACTACGAGTCCCACTGCAGCAAAGTGTAATCTACATGGCAAGGAAAGGAATAACCATATGTAGACATATATATGTAGAGGTATGTGTGTGTATATCTACCCATTCCGACATAGAGATGAGCCTCTCCCTCTCCGTAGTACAAATGTATACATACAGAGACAGAATCCAGATACATATTCACATATAAATATATACATATGCAGGCACCCATAGACCCATATTTTGTGATATATATATATATATATATATATATATATATATATATATATATATATATATACAGCAAAATATAAATATACGTGTATGCATACATATACAGATATATCGGTATATAGTAATGTAAATAGATATATATATATGTGACTGTAAATATACACGTATATAGCTAGGATATTATACAGCAGGCACGAGTAACATATGTTCACAGGCCATGCATATGGGGGTGAGGGGTCCAATAAACAAACATGTAACGCGTAGCATCAACCCCGACCTCCCCAGCTAGGCCAGTGAGACATGCAGACACACAATAAAGGTAAACACACCACTGCTTCCCAGACCATTGACAGGATACTACCAGTGGGAGAGACCTGCCAGGTCTAATCTTGAAACATAGACATCAATGTCCCTTGTGAGACACCAAAAATTAATGATCATTGGCAGTCCTGATAATGACTTATCAAGCCGGCCTACAGATGTACATGGACCAGTAGGTTGTGCAAGCCTGATAACCCATGGGTCGACGACATGTGTCCCGACACGGGGAGAGTGGGCAATGTGTAGTGGTGTGTTTATACCCCACCTGCACCCACAGTAAGGATGAGTGCTGTAGAGGAGTTGCAGGTGGGGGAACTATGGGTATGCATTTATGGGCCTAGGCGTGCAGGTGTCGGCTGGCGCAGTCATATTAGGACCGCCCCGGGGATGTAAGTAATATTCTGAAATAGGCATAGCTGATGCCCATACCTCTCAACCCCAAGAGCACATCCATTGGACAGGACATAAACCATTGGGGAAACAAATAGGGACCATACCTCTGAACTGTCCCCGATTTCCAGGGCCGTCCAAGATTTTGACTCAATTTCTGACTCTGCCCCACTTAATCCCTCCTAAAACTAGTGACATTTGGAGGAAAGGTGGTGAATTACACGTAATGAATAATGACAACAATTAAGAGTTATAAACATCATTTACCTCAGAAAATGTGTATGAATTCATATGCTCTGAGTCTGTCAATGTGTCAGGTTAATAGTACCAATAATTTAAATGTGTCTCTGATGTTGTTATGCCGTATCCCTGATTCATTTTCTATATTTCCCCAATCGTATAAGAAGTCTGATAGGGACAGAAAGCACATATTCCACTGACAACCTTAGAAAGATGATAGAATATTAGGTATGGAGTAGCATGACTCGACTGAAGGATGTGGGTTCCAAAACCCAATTACTTGCTTGTATTGAAGAGTGTCAGTTCCCATGTATTAGCCAGATGGGTGCAGATTGTAAGAGGAGCACACCAATAATATGAATCTAACTCTGGACAGGCAGCGGATTCCATACAGTTGAATGGCATGCTATCGCCTAATGGGCAGCCATTCCCGATACTGTAGGCATGTAATCCAATGTAATAGGCATCACAAGGTAATATCATAGTCCTCATTCCCATGCAAGGGCGTGAGTGTCAGATGCAAAATGCAAATGCAGTGCATTTGGAAGTACGGGGGCAAGCGGGTGTAAGCCTGTTTAGCCACCAGTATGCGAGTATTATACTGCTAAAGCCATGTAGAGGCTAACTGAGTGTAAGAAACTGTAACCAGAGGTTAGCATTGCTTAGCACCATGCAAAACCACGCACACCCGCTCACAACTGCTTTAATGTGTCTTAATCACACCGTATCCAATGGCCTTGTTCTGCCCAGCAACAAAATAAATGGCCGCTGCAAGGCTAGAAACCACGACACTGCACACACACAGCTATTGAGATTTACCACTAAGCCATGGCAGATATACAGACATTGGACCTTATCACAAACATATCATCCAGCGCAGTAATTCAACAGTATAGGAAATGTATTCCATCATGTAGATGTATGTGTGAGCGTTTATGTCCAGCATATAGATACATACATATATATAGATATATCAGGAACATCCCATGTGACAACAAAGCATTACAAAGGAATGAAAAGGGAAACACTAGCAACGCCTGCATTATGTAGTGGTGTCGTCCTATGTAATATCAAGACTCCCTCAGACAGATATGTGTCAATCATACACGCAAACATTGGTACATTGGCCATATACATCACTCTGTGCATGTTATTTACATTAACACAACAGTTCCTGTCCAATCATTATGTGAGAACAGTACTCTTACAAGGTGCTGTGTGTGACATCATCATCATGATAAAGGTAAATGGGGTAACCATAGAGGGACTGGTAGTGTTATGTGTACAATGGGGTCATCCGCATCACATGTACCTGGAACATTTAGGAGTCATGTGCATACTTGGATCGTGTGCCTGAGAGACAGGGGTGAGGACAACTAGAGTATGTTGTGATGCATATTAAAAGGGTTGCATGTGTCCAGTGGACATGTGTGTGAAATGGACAGCTATGTATGGGTCAAATGCTGTTCTAGGCACCGATTGGCCTTTTGTTCCCGTAGGGTGAGAGGGGGATGTGGGGGAAGGAGAATAGGTATGCTCGTGGAGGCTAGGTAGGGTAGGATGACAGACAAGACAGCATACAGGGTCAGTATATGACACATGTGGGGATACACCTTGGACGGGGAGGGGTGTTCAGCATTCACAAGCCCATTAGCCCCCAGATGGAAACAGTGAGACGGAGGTCCCCAGCCATGGGCAGCCACCACTGCACCAAAACTGCTGCAAAGGTGGCAGTGCTGGGGGCTGTCTAGGAGGGGCAGCCTCACCCTGTAAATGTGACACTCTGCCCTTGAGCTGGCGTATCTGGCCTTGAAATCCCTTATTGAGCCCCCTATGCACCACGTCAAGGACTGTACGACAGCAGACATGTCCCTGTCTGGACCTGCTCCCAGGGGGGATAAGCCCCATCCTCAGTGGTGGTACCACCAGAAGGTGGTGCAGAGCCAACAGAGGTGGAGGTCCAAGGCTGGGCCCCAGATGTGCTGGTTCCCAGTGCCATGGCCAGCTGAAGTGGGACAGGAGGTTCTGCCGGGACCTCCAAACCCATACAGCCTATGGTGTTGCAGTTTAAACACAGATATGGCTTAGTAATAGTCAACATCATTCAGGATTACTTACAACAGCATGCAATGATATGACCATCAACCCAACACAACAGATGGTATACATTTGCAGAGAGAGCACAACACATGCATATATACTGCATGACATCTGTACAATGTGTAGAAAACTTGTGACTGCAGCTATGAACAGTGGCCCATTATTGGCATGTCACTGACAACCCTAGACAGTGACTGTCATACCACTGTTTCATGTGACATATGTCCAGTCAGGGATGCGATGGCAGTAACCCATCACTATCACCATGTACTGGCTGCAATCCTGACACTATGCTCCTGATGCTCACAGATGTGTGTTTAGTGCGTGACACAGGAAACAAATGGTTCTACACACTGACCAGTCCACAGATGGCCCTACAGATGGGGGTCCCTCACAAACAGAGCACTGTCTTGTCAGTTTTAAAACATGCAGAATAGCCATTACCACACACACCTTGTTAAACAGGCAGTTGTCTCAATGAAGCATAGCTACACTTACATGCTGTAATCATGTCTCGCATATCACCCTCCTGTCTTTAGGCTATTTCCCACTATGTATGTTGTTTGAGGAACATGCAGATATCATCTGTGATGCCATTTACCAAACACCAAATCCAGGTACACGCACAGCGACTGTCATGGGCAAACACCAATATGATGTTCCTAGATATTGTACTGTGTTTTTCATGTGAATGGCTATGGAAACATCATCACAACTGTTCCACATGCAATCAGCTAGAGGAGGACTGCAATCGGTGCAGAGGCCATCACCCAAAGATGACCATCACCCGAACATGACCATCACTTACCATACACAAGCTGCTGCTGAGCAGGTGTACACCTCCACATCCACCAGAGAGTGTGTGGGAGGGACAGACAGAGAAGTACATCAGAGGAGGGCTTGAAGACTAAAACCTAAGCATCGTCTGTCATACACCTTTATTTTATTTATTTATTTATTTATTTTATTTTACATTTGTTGACCGGGTTAGTCCAGCTGGATACATATCCGTTTTCAGTGGAGGCCCGGGGAGAAAAGCTCCAAAGAACAGAGGTACATGAGTACATAAACTGACAATACAATAGAAGTTACATAACTTAAGAAGACATTTCAAAACAATAAGAAATATAAAAATGTAATACTGGATAAAAACAGTAAGTAATACAAAAATGTAGTCCTGGATAAAAAAAGGAGTTAGTGAGATGGATTGTTATGGCTACAGGGTGAACCCTTTAGTAATTGGGTTGCATAGGGGCTTGGCTAGGCTGTTTGGGGTCAAGGGCATGCGCTATTAGTCGGGGTTGGGGCATGGGCAAAGCCATTGGGTTTTTAGTAAAGCTCGGAGGTGAGTTTTAAATTGGTGCAGAGTGGTCATTAGTCTAAGGTTGCTTGGGAGGGCATTCCAAGTCTTGCCAATGGAATTGGCATAAAGAGCTTCCCCTCCCGAGTTACCAGTACAAGGGTTCAAACTCCTGACTGACTAGTAATTACTATTACAAGTGCATGCAGTTACTCCATGTGCCACAAAGCTGACATGTTGGTGTGCTGTAAGAACATATATGTGTGTTGGTGTGCAACATCTGCAACAGAGATATAGTAGACAGACATTAGGTGTAGCACACATGGATGTCCACATGAACGGATGTCATTGTCAACACAACCACACTCTCTAATGGACTCACATTGACACTCTTTGCCAGGCCCACAAATACACTCCCAAACCACTTAGTTTGCCACACTGCAGTAATGCACAGGTGCTACATGCACCAGAGGGGATATCCGGAGGTTCTATGGGCTAGGGCATGTGAACGTGTTTGACATCTGTCGGTATGCCAATGGGAGCTATCCCGGGAGTGACTGTGGTTGGGAGCATCATACCCCACACGCAGACACAAGGTGCCAGTACTGACATGCATGTGTGCATTGCTTCATGGGTGTGTAGTGGTTGGCTATGCAAGATGGCTGTACAAGGCTGGGCAAGGGGTAATCCTTGGCATAATGCCACCTGACAATGGTGTGCAGTGTGGTACAGGGTTGTAGTGTCTGCAATGTCCCACACAGATGGGTATTGTATGAACTGTTCTGACATCCTGGTTACCATTGTGTATGGCCATAGCTTTGCAATGCATGCCATGTCTATATTTGATAGTCCTTGACATGGACATTGCCTGGGATGTGCATGTCCCACAATAATGTACAGTGACATATACAGGTGTACCTGGTTTGGCTGGCACATGTTGTGTACACAAACGTTTATCCTCCGATATGCCAATACTGGCCCAGTGTGGCAGAACCTGCTTATAGTCAGCAGGTTGACCCTGCACCTGCATTGATAGCATGATACAGGTATTCCTGGTGTCAGTGGCATCAGTCCATACAGGGCACATGTGTAAGGCATTGTATGGCCTCTGTAGATCACATTTGATGGCACCACATATGTTGCAGGCATCCAGTGGGGAACATAATGAAGGTACATTGTCAGCAATTATGTGCCTATTGTACTGCTGTACAGGGTGCCATGCCCTCTGCAGTCCACTGCAATCACATCATGCCTACTATCTGTCATCAATGTGCAGGGTACTAGCAACACAGCGGGAAATTCTAGGCAAGTGTGTTTGTGTATGACACATGGGTTCAGGACGTATTCCGGGTAATAGTAGGGTTGCATACTTTGTTCACCAGGCCCTTTGCCAGATGTAGGGGTATGGCTTGCCAACACAGTCCCTTGGCTGACTGACATCTGTACTCCTCGTGAGGTGGACATTGTGACAGATAAGAAGGACACCATATAGGAAAACTACAAAATCCACTCCCCAACATGTCCAGTGGTTAGACCCTCACAGTCACCTCCACACAGGCTCTGAAAGTCAAACACACACACACACACACACACACACACACACACACACACACACACACACACACACCTGCCACATCCTGGAATAAAACCCCTACCTAACTAGTGTATCACACTACAGCATTACGCAGTTACAGCATGTGCTACGGAGATTACTGGGTTACAGCCGTCCCAGAGGTGTATGTCTAGGTGGGTGACATCAGCAGGATTGCCAAAGGTGGTCATGTGAATTGTAAAGAGTGTGCATACTCTAAAAAGCATAGCTCCTGTCTCAGGCAGACAGAGACACACAAACAGTTGGTCTTTCTTGGAATGGAACCCCTACCTAACTAGTTTATCACACTTTAGCAATATGCAGTTACAGCACACGCTATGGAGAATATTGGGTAATAGTGGTCCTAGAAGTGTATTCCTAGGTGGGTGACATCAGCAGGATTGCCAAAGGTGGTCATGTGAGTGTAAAGGGTGTGCATACTCTAAAAATCATTGTTCTTGTCTCAGACAGACAGAGACACACAAACAGTTGGTCTTTCTTGGAATGGAACCCCTACCTAACTAGTTTATCACACTACAGCAATATGCAGTTACAGCACACGCTACAGAGAATACTGGGTTACAGCAGTCCTAGACATGTATTTCTAGGTGGGTGACATCAGCTGGATTGCCAAAGATGGTCATGTGAATCGTAAAGAGCATGCATACTCTAAAAAGCATTGTTCCTGTTTCAGGCAGACAGAGACCCACACACACACACACACACAGTTGTTCTCTCTTGGAATAGAGCCCCTACCTAACTAGGTTATCACACTACAATAATATGCAGTTACAGCATGCGCTACAGAGAATACTGGGTTACAGTAGTCCCAGATGTGTATTCATAGGTGAGTGTCATCAGCAGGATTGCCAAAGAAGGGCATTGCAAGTGGGTTGTACATGTCTGTTACCTGCGTGCACCCACTGCGTACTGTCACAAAAACACATTTACACCTGCTTAAAAGTGTCTTATGCAGTCCTAATTGACAGTATTAACAGGGCTTGCAGGTCTCGAACCCTGGACCATACACACTGAGATCACTGGATGTACCACTAAATCATCTGGGTTGTATAAATGCTGCATGGAGTCTATAATGCACATCCTACTACAGGTATTCCACAGTACTGAAAACAAATGGGACAGTCCCTTTGTGTACATATGTACAGTACCCTTGAATGCACTGTACTCTGTGAAACAACAAAGACAAGTCTACATCTGTACAACTGTCATAACTACATATATATATATATATATATATATATATATATATATATATATATATATATATATACCTACGGGATGTGTACACACACACATATATATATGCATATACACAGACACAGCCATAGCCATAAATATATATATATATATATATATATATATATATATATATATATATACACACACACACACACACACACACACACACACACACACACACACACACACACACACACACGTCTGAATGCCCTTTGTGACACAGAAGGGTTCCAAAGGAACTGACGTGTACACAAAAAAGAGGCATCTCTTGTGTTATAACATTTAAATCATAAGCAGTTTACCAGAGAAGGGATGGTTGTTGTGTATGTGGAGTTTGGGGTAGGGAATGATGGCTAATGTAATCTACCCCGGGGATTGTGGAGTTAGGGTGGGGGTATGATGGGTATGGACCTACACCCCAGCAACCACTTCTGTGTCACTGCTCGACAGTGGCACAGGAAAATAACATACCCAACTGTAGTCGTGCTTGACTGTGTATTCTTTACCATTCCTAACTATGTAATACTTTGCAGACACCGGTCACCACAGATGGCTACCATAGTGTGCTAAAAGACATTACACATGTGCATGCCTGGCTACAGGGTAGTCACGCACACAAACAAGCACACACTTGCCAGTATTGTGCATACACGTCTTGCCTATGTAAAGGTAACTAGTACATTTGCATGCAGTTGGGGTATGTGCCACAGGACACATACAATTACACTTACTGATTCCACATCTGAGTTTGGTGACATCACAGGACCGATTACTTGCAGTGGGGAGGAGGGAAGAGAGAGGTATAGTGGTTGACAAGAATAAAGGCCAGTGCAAAAGGAGGTATCTCTTTGGAATGCAGCAAAACCCACTTCCATGACAGGATGCAGACACAAATACAACCACACTCAGCCTATGCTGACACACACACTCAGGCATTTGCTGAGACACACACACACAAATAAACTCAGCCATTTGCTGTGGGATCAGAACTCCTACCTATCTAAGGGCCACTATTACAGTACTACGCAGCTACGAGATTTGCCACAGAGATTACACATCCCAAGGCAGTCAGACTGCCCTTCTACAATTGAGGACAACAGGGAGAATGACAGTCACAAAGTACATAGCTGTAGACCTGTGTGTTTAAAGTAGGTGTCCATTACAACCTGTATGCACAAACAAGACACCATCCGCAGGTAGGCCTGAGAGGTATAGTTGTAGCACAACAGGAACCTGAACTGGAGTATGGCCATCTGCGGAATGGACAACTACTATCACTATACAGGGTTACAGTGGGCATGCTCATACACTTAGTAGCACAGGGCTGTTTGGGATGCACTCCAATTCTAACCACTGAAGGCCACAGTGTGCATGCTCAAACACTTACATGTACAGAACACGTTGTAATGGACTCCTATTAAAAACACACAGGTTTACAGTTAGGTACATCTTTCCTGTCAGTATATATGCACATCATACTGGTTTACTTCCTGATACCTGTATGTGGCCTGTAAATGATATATCTGTGTCTGTGCTGTGTGATACACATGCATACATGTACATGAAGTACTGACATATATATGTTACGTATACACATTCATGTATTTGTGGATGTGACAGACAATAGTTTACCTGGGTTGCACAGGCAGATGCTATCTATAACATGTGTCACACACCTTGCTGCCCTGAAAGGCATACATTTATAGCAGGTTGTGGACAGTGGCATTATACGTGGAAAAGTGGCAAGTGCAAGCATAATGTGTGAGCCACTTTGTGTAATGGTACTGAGGTGCAGTAGTCAAGATGACCTCTCCCCGCTGGCCTTGTTCAAGAGAAATCTTGACCAATGGATGGGAGATCGCAGATATACCCCAGGGATTACCTCAGTGTCACAACTCAACAGAGGCACAGCAAAATAATGGGTATAGTTCCCCATACTAAAGGCGTGCGTAAAAAAACTATGGGCTAGGCTTGTAAATGCCCTCGGGCAGATAGCCTAGTATGAACCTATGAACCTATGAACCTATTAGTAGTTGTCATTATTAGCAGGACTGCTACCCTAAGTATATCTCACGTTGGTCATATACACAAGTTCTGCTGCTGTCCGTCACCTTACATGGGGCATTTGCTACCAAGCACATTAATGCCATGCACAGTGATCTCATGGTACAGGTGGCAACTGCTAGACCACAACAATAACAATAAGCCAATGTCCTGCTGTTATTATGAGGTTGTCCAGTGTCTGTCATTCCGGGCTGTCATGACCGAATGAAGAGCCTTCAACACAGAGCACATGCATCCATGTTACACGTGTGTGTGGATAATACCTAAGTCGCATTTACCCATATAGCCACATTCCAAGGGAAATGTCCTACACACAGATGTAACACCCTCACACCTACATGACAATTGCATTGGATGCTTATGCTAACCCGTGCTAGATGTGTGGCTTTAGTAATCCATTTGCTCAATGTAGAACTTACAATGGGGAATACTGACATCTGTGCAGTGAGGAACACCTGGCTGAAGGCTCTGTAGTGCACAATTGCACTACCACCATATAACTCAGATCCAGACATATGGGCCATAACAGTGGTATAGACCATTCCAGGTGGTGATGTACACATATTCGTAAAGGCTACTCACATGTAAAGGCCACTACTCCGACATAACGCATCACAGATGAGTCAGGTACAGGTGACAGTGGCAAATGCTGCATTCTAGGTTGTATCCTCATATACATCCACCACCATGTTCCCAGACTGCCAACACACATCCATATGTGGTATGACACAGTAAGGTAGACAACCAGATGACTCTCAATTGGTGGACTGTACCTAGGCCTACATTAACTGTGCCAAGTACCCATGTACAGACACAGCTGCATAATGTGTTATGCAATGCAGTAATACCACTATTTGTAACCCGCTCAGTTGTACACATACCAGGGTCCCTCAGATGTTGTCAGCATTAACACGGTTGACTGTTGCTGTACACCAGTAAACAACCTCATGGTTGGATATTACCTAACCATACCTGCCCTGGATATGTACATCCCACACTCATACAACATAAATTACATTACCATAGCTTACATTTGCCTTTCTACATATAGGTGGCTACAGTCATTACACACATGCACATGGCAGATAGCATGCTAACAGTACATAAGGTTCGATATCTATGTTGACAGAGGTAATATCCCCTCTCTACTGGTCACCCATGACACCTATCATAATCATACAACACCCCATGTGGCATGTATGTTTTTAGACATGTCCACCTAATGCAATGCCTACAAACACCCAAATAACAGGACCATAGGACCTACACAAGGCCTGTATTAACAGACTCAGGGAAATCCAGCTCTGGTCTGTATGTTCCTGAGTAGTCACAGGTGATATGTTCATGACATGTACAGCCATGTGTGGCCACAGCTCCTACATATACCCCATGGCAACAATTGCAAGCCATGCATGCTGTGTGCTGTCTGGACATTAGCCTTAGTACCACAATAGCCAGTACATGCTGGGGTGATATGTTTTCAAGCCACAGACCTCACACATGCTTGAATGAGTATACTGCCTAGCTCTAACAGAGCACATTGCTGGCACTCTTCCAGTACACATGAGGTGTATGTGTGGCAAATATGATGTGCTCAGTGTTGACCATTACAGTGCCCTGGCTTCACCATGGCACTGTCAAAGTAACAGTTCATAGGAACATGACATGGAATAATGCTGTATGTGTCACGCTGATATGTGCTGTTGTAATATATGTACACATGGCTACTCAGTGAAAGTGGTGGTGTCCTACCAGTACATGAATACAACATCCATTATGGTGTAATGCTTGGCTATGTTTCACACATGGTGTGGGGAAGGTGTGGAATGTATCCTCTTGACCTGCTAGTGCACGTACTGATGTAGACCGCATATGTGTACATGTATTGCTGTTTGTGTAGATTCCATGTGTGTGCAGTGTCTGATGTCTGAAGGTGACTGTTGTCTTAGTACATCATGCTATTGCAATACAGCCTCAACATTGCCAACTGCATATGGTGATATGCTCTAAGTACAGTAAGCCGTACATGTGGTATGGACAGATGTTTGGACATGACTACTAAGTGGTGGGGCTTCCTTGCAGATGAATGATTACTGAGAACAGCTCACTGGTGTGTTACAACCAGTCCTACAATAACCTGTGTACCTGCTAAGGTCAGGAAGACAGACAATGTAAAATGCTGTAAGGGTGACACTGAAGGCAAACCTCATGACACCTGTAACAGTAATACCTCCCTTGTGCATATATTGTGCATATATCAGCACAGTTGTCAAAGGAAAGAGTCAGTAAGCATTGTACTGGATGTGATAGTGCTGTACTTCTGTGGTACCTATCATGAGATAGGCTGGTGTTTGATTCACAGTACTGGCACATGTGGGTGTGTGTCCATATATGTCAGGTATGGTTGGGAATACATCCCACATGTTATCACTCTCCTGAAAACTGTTGCTAACACCAGTACAGATTGAAGTGTAGAAAGAAAGGCATAGGCAGGTGGTAAAACCTCACACATGTAAAGTGTCTGTATGTGTGCAAAATAGGTGTATATCTTTGTGAATGCCAGTGTGTGTGTGTGTGTGTGTGTGTGTGTGTGTGTGTGTGTGTGTGTGTGTGTGTGTGTGTGTGTGTGTGTGTGTGGCTGTCCATGTGTATGGCTGTCCGGTTCCTGGAGTGAGGCAGTATTTTACCATAGTGAAATGTTAATGGCCCCTCCCCCATCCACTCAAAGCAATCTAGCATCCCTGTTGATATCATCAATCATAGACGGGCATACTAACTGCCTGTTAACATGTACTCCCTGGGGTGTGACCTGTTGTTACATAGCCTACTGATGGACCCCCCCCTCCCCACATACACTCACCGCACTGTAGTATCCCTGTCAATGTGCTCGATCTTAGGCCATTCCAACTATCTGTACATGTGTAATCTCTGTGGCGCGTCTTCAAATTGTGTAGTACTATAATGATGATATGCACATAGGCAGGGGTTCTCATACAAACACTGGCAACTGTGTGTGTGTCAGAGTGTGTGTTACTGTGCCTGTGAATCCCTGAGTGTGTGGGTGTGTCTGTGTTTTCATGCTGTCATGGCAGTCAGTATTACTGCTTCCCAATGAGAAGCCACTGTTTCCACTGGCCTTTACCCTTGTCTTCTGGAATACCACTCTTTTACCCACTCCACCCACCAGGTAACTATACCTGTGATGTCACCCACTATGGATGTGATGTCTCTGAACACAGTAGCTTACTACACAGCTATCTTGCTCTTGGATCATTAGAACAGTAAACATAATCGAAACATGGGAGAATATAACTGTGATGTGAAAGCTACAACGTGCATGCAGGTATTTTCATACTAACTTGTGGGTAGTCAACATGTACATATGGGACATCCACAAACACCAACATCCCCCGGCTCATACAACTACACCTGAAAGAGGAAGGCAGACCATCAGGATCAGCATGCTGTTAGTGTTGTTACACATGATACATACTGTTAAATGTACAAAATGCAACACATGGTATGTCTGTTGCCTGTCAACACTACTCAACAATATTAATCTACAATTGTCTACCTAGTATGTTCACCCTGTGCATCAGACCATATGAACATGTCCCTGCACCGATGGTGTGGATGACAGGGATGTGGCACAGGCATCATCATATGCACAGGGTGATAATGTTTGCCAGAGGCCTAGGCTGTGCCATTGGATGACATCATGCGTGTGTGTTAGGGCCTGTGATATCACTGAGCATGTGTGGATGTTATGCGTGTGTGTGTTGAGGTGCCCTACATTTGTTTCCAGTGTGTGTGTATGCATACACACAGGTCTGGCATGTGGCTGGCCTACACAGTGGTAATACTGACAACTGCAGACTGTACAAGGCAGGTTTCACAGTTCACGGTGTCTGGCCACAGCCACGTGACCTGTGCCTGCCAGGGGTTTCATGGGCACTAGCAGGCAGAGGTCCAGATTGGGTACCATCTGATGACACATGTCCACTGGATTTATGTCCCTGTTGGGACCATCCAGGACCATGTGCTCATGGCCTGCTGTGTCCTGGTGTGGACTGCCCAGCACCAACTGCACTGCTGCTGCTACCGCCACTATGGGAGCAGGCATGTGCAGTAGCATGTTCACGTAGACCTTCAACAGGTGATGTAGCTGACCTACGTCCACGTGCCCAATGCTTCACTCTCACCAGATGTTCCAGCACAGACATTCCATGCTCAAGGATTGACATGCCATGGTCAAGGATTTCCACCATGTCACCCAATCATCTATCCAACACATCTGCAAGATGATGGTGAGCATTTGAAAGTGCCTGGATGTTGTCAGTTAATGAACAGACAGCAGCCGTCTGATGCCTCAGACCTTCTCTATTGTACCATTCAGCATGTGCCTGTGCCTCCATTACAGCTCGAAACATGCATCTGGTGATTCCAGCTGATGTGCTTGGTCTCGCAGGGGCATGTTGGCCAGTGCCTACGAGCAGCACTGGGCATGTGCCTGTGTGGGACATCACCAGTCTGTTGACTGGGATCATAGTGTGCAGGCACACCTTCCATAGTCACCACACTTCCATGTTCCATGCTACCACCCACCAACTGTCATTCCTCTATGGACGGTGGTGATGGGGTATGTGCAGGCAGGGGAACTGTGTGCGAGGATGAGGGGGAGACAGGTGGAATTGCAACCAATGGCACAGATTCAGCCCCTGACAACCCTGCCTGTGCCTCAAACATACTATCATCATCACTGCTAGAGTCTGAGGGGACACTAACATCAGGTGGACTGCAGGAGGGCAATACACCTATATCAACACCTGTGAGGGGAAGACAAGAACTGTACATTGCAAGTTATACCAAACACACACACACACACACACACACACACACACACACACACACACACACACACACACACACACACACACACACACACGCACACACGCACACACACACACACACACACACACACACACACACACACACACACACACACAGACACACACAGAGACACACACTGACACACACTGATACACACACTACATGCAGGTGATATGGCAGATGGCAATCAGCTTAGACAATTATAGTTTCAGTGTAGACAATTATAGTGGTACTTATCATACATCCCTGAGTTGCACACAACAGCATGCATGTGTTATAGCAGACGGCATGTACCTTACATAATTATAGTGGTGGTTAGAATACATACCTGTATTGCACCATTTGTGTTAGTAGCCTATGCCCCATACCTGCAACACAATGCATGCACTTTTCACCGTTGCACTGCACTGCCATGGTCTATGCAACATACATCACGTGTTAACAGACTATCGCTGACCTTTGTACATCTGCCACTGATGCTCTGTTTTGACCACCACCCCTATGTGTGAGGACATGAGCTGTAGGGTATGCCGACTGCATACTATGTTTGCCTGAGCCCTAGCTTGCATATCTCCCCCAAAGCAGTGCATGTCTGTTCAACATTATTCCGCCTACCCCTGAGCTGAATGTAGACATTGTGCATGTGGCTGTACACACATGTTTGACATGGCTGTCCCTACTTTGCAATGGTGCCACAGACCAGCACAGGTTTACAGTACACTGGCCTGCTGTGTGGCGTATGACCTTGCCAATCACATGTAGTATGACATGTCTTCTGCTGAAGTGTTGAATGACATGCATACATGGGTAACACAATGGTGTTCTTTCCAGTCTACAGTACAGTAATGGTGTCCCAGTGCAGGGACATTTTATACTAGCATAAGCCTTCAGCTGATAAAATGTCTGTCCATCCTGCAAATATGCAGGGACATACTGCACATTGAGCTGATGTCCATAACCATTGCAGGGCATCATGTGGCTTTACAATTGCTATACAGTGTGAGCTACTGACACAGTTCATAGCCATGACTATGTTCACATACAATACATATCTAATGTGGAATGTGACCCACATCACCGAGGTGTATACACAATAAACCCTAATGTGGAATGTGTGACACAGGTCATAGAAGGGTATACGGCTGACACCTCTGCACATCTGCAACCATATTACTGATACCTGGCAATTATGCCCACACATGGCTAACATACACGTACTCTATGTCCCACATGCCATCTGTGTACCTCACACACATGAGGAGCAGGCATGACAGTGATGTCTGACACCAACAAGGTGAATGTACTGTATCTGTGGCTTGATGTGGATGTATGTGTATGTTGTGCAACACATGTATGTATTTGGATACTGTAAAGGTGAATGCTTCCATGTCATGACACACTCCCAGATGTTCAAGACATGTTATGTGGTGGTTACATGTTATGCCTACACAAGCTGTGCACAGGCCTGTATGATGTTTAGTGTTTCACATCTGCAATATAACCATTACACAAAGGCCATTGTTGTATTGTGTCGAGCCAATGTACAACAGGGTGTACACACATGTACATCACTTCTACTGTGTGCGTTGCTTCATGTCTCTGACCATCCTCCATGGCCATGTGTACACATGTTCAGTTCAATGGTTGTGATGGCCATCTTATTTCACATGTCACTGTTATCCCATATGACATACACCGATGTCATATGCCCCACTGAGGATAGGTATATGCAGACAAAAGGGTGGTATGTATGGGATGTGAGACATGTTTTGAAGGATAGTTGAGCAGTGTTGCAGTCAGCCCACTACATGTCATGGACATGTCTGATAGCACATGACATTGTGTGACATTCATAGCAAGGGTATACTCCTCAAGGGTGTATCCTGTGAGCCAGGCATACTCCATCTCCAACACATTTAGTGTGTGTGCATACATATGCTCTCTGTACAGTACCGTTCGTATTCCCAACATGTGTAATGCTGATATGTAGTATCTGTCCCTACAGTGGAACACACCTACACCATTGTATTCACTGTTGTCCACACATCTTGCAGTGACAGTTTGGAAGGTTTAGTGTAGGTGTTTCATATAGTCTTCAATTGTTTCACATAGGTAAACAGTGAGATGCATTGCAGGTCTGACCAGTGTCCATTAACAGGACCACCATACATTATGTGCATGTGTGTTATGGCAGATAGCATGCTATTAATATGTTCCATGCATTATCAGGCCTGGTAAGTAATAACAATCTCACCTGACACAGGCTGCTGTCGCTGCAAAACACCAGATGTACATAAATAGGGGTGTCACAGCAGTAAGATCATTATCCACACATGTGTGATAGCTACAGGGTGCAATGTCCATGTTAGCACATAAGCCAGTACAATACACTATACTATGGAGTATGCACATCTGTGCATACATAGAGTAGCAGACTATAGTATGTGGCATGTGTGCATGCATGCCTTGCATATGCTGTTACATTACATATTGTACAGTAACACATGTAACTATGTGATATATAGTTGTGTTTTATGTGCAGTAGTGACTTACCAGGCAACTCCAGGCTCGGTGGTTGAGAGACATCCACCTCCACAATACCAGCTAAAACTTGTGGATGGAGGTCTGCAGGTGTCCCCAGGTTGGCCAGTAGCTCCTCAGTACATGTGAGTGGGGGCTGAGTGAGTGGCCCTCACCTGTTGCACCTTGTTCCCCGGCGATTGCATTAGCACACTGTTTCGCCCATCTTATCAGGTCAGTGCAGTGTCGGCACACCTGCTGATAGGTGCGATTGTGACCCCCATCATCATTTACCCTCCTGCAGTGTTCCTCCCACAGGGCATCCCGCTGCTGTGCATCCTGTGGCACATGGCTGAAAAGCATTGTGTAGTTGTCGAGGAGGTATGGGATGAGGACCTCATCCTCCAAGTGGCTGTACAGCGGCAATCTGCTACACAGCATACCTGGAAGACATAACGATGGGGACATGTCACAGTAACTCACAGAGAAGTACAGCAGTACAGCTGAACATACATGTGTATCATACTTATTAAGATTACAAATACGTCTTTGTAACTCTACATGACACTAACACCACTGACATGTATAGGTCACACACACATTTGACACCTACTGGTGATGTGATTTTATTGCCATTTATGTGTGTGTCATTTGATGACATTGCTCATACACCATGTGGATGTTGTCTTGATGTGGGCATGTCTGTTTGCCTGTAGTGGTGTCTTTACCTATCACATGCCTGGATGTGTTCACATTAATGCAATCGACCTTAATGCTAGATGTGTGGCGTTAGTAATCCATTTGCTCAATGTAGAACCTACAATGGGGAATACTGACATCTGTGCAGTGAGGAACACCTGGCTGAAGGCCACATATATAGTCATACATAGCCATTAGGGACATGACCTGTGACCCTGCAGACTTGCAAGCATGTATGTATTTTGCCATATACATCTACATGGCACTGTACAGCTGTGTAGCATCCTGCCATGTATTGCCTGTGTTGCACATGTGTAACACATGGGACAATAGCTAGCCTGTTGGTATTTGCAGGGTTGGATATCAACTATAGCATGTATGGTCATAGTGATCTAGTAGGCTATATACCCTGGGCCATTTATGAGCCTAGGCAGACAGGTTACCTAGCTGTAGGCAACAGATAGGTAAGTTTCAGTGGCCAGTTCAAGCAGTGCCACAGAACTGGTACACATGGTTACTGATATATTTGGCATGCGGTCATCACACCATGTCACAGAGAGGGGCAATGTGCAGCTTCGCTGGACAGGGATGCATAGTATGGCAAGAGTATGTTAGGTGTATGGGACAGGGATCTGTCAGGCATGTTGTGATCCTTGTGCTAGAAAGGTGGATGTCCATGAAGTATGTGTGTTTATTTGGGATCAGGATGTGTTAAGTGTAGCATGTCCAACACCTCTGGGTTGGATATGGCTTTATTCAGGGTAGGCTGCATGCTACATAGTGCAGCTAGGGATTGTGAAGGGCAGTGTAGGCCATCTACACATGGGCAATAACCCTTAAAGGAAATATGTGATCTATTATGGGTCACATGGATGTTGAGTATGGCTGAGCAGTTATCTCTATATTCCTGGATGGCACCCTGTCATGATTAGGGGTGCCACATACGACTACCTGTTTTTTGTGGTGACGTAACTATCAAAGGGAAGTACTGTCCAGCTGCATCCCATACACACAGTTGCCATTATGCTGACCGCTGCCTAGGTGGTAGTCAATGGGTACAGGGTTTGTGACATAGGGGATGATAATGCAATACTTAGCTGTCACATTGTAGCCATACATCACACACCCCACATCTGACACACTAAGGCCCTTCTGTATGTTGAAAGCAGCACACAATGAGTCAACTATTGCTCCTAGTTCATAGTCATTTGCAAACATCAATAGGCTGATGCCTTCTGTGTTAGTCTATGTGGTATAGATAACAAAGCGGGGGAGTACCAGGAATGACCCCTGTATTACTGTGGCTGGCACTGGTTTGATGTGTGTGTATTCATCAGACACCTTCTGTAGTGTGGGTTCTGCCAACAGTCCAGTTGCCAACCACTCCTGTGACATAGGAATATACACCTAGTTTACTGAGTGTAGCTGGAACACAGTATGGGTGATGGTGTCCTATGACATGGCAAGGTCATGATATGCAGTGTGAATCAACCCTACTGTCATCTACATCTGTACTGAGTACATCAATTACATTGACCATGGTTCATGGCTGTACAGAACAGACTCAGCAGGCTAGTTGTGCACTATGTCCCATTATCAATGGTGTCTCCCCCTTTGTGGGGTGTGATAACTGCTGCTGTGCACCATTCGGTGTGTACACAGCCTGACATGGAGCTATGATTGAACATGATGTGTATGTGGATAGCTGAATGTTCTTACATTTGTATAGGATACACCCTGGGATGTTGACAGGTCCCATGAAAGCTGTATGTATGGCTTTAGAGAGTGCAGCTTGTACCTGCATCATCGTTAGTACAGGGGCCCTGTAGTGTACATGGATATATTACTAAGTGTACCTATTGGGGGTAAGGGGGAGGTGGTAGTGGGTTTAGGTTCTCCGAGATTCTATCTGTATGAACGAGTGCTATTTCTGTAGGTGCAGTACTTCCCATGCTATAGTGCTGTGCAACACGGCAGATCTTGTCGATGCCATTATGATTAATGACACAGCTATAGAATGCTATGTGCTTGGCCTCATAATATGTGGCTTAGTTTTACAGTAGCTTTGCAAGGTTTTATATGGTGTATCTGCATCTTGCTGAGGCTGACCAGGTATCACCTACAGTCATGTGTGTTCACTCTTGCAACAGTTACTACCTTCTGTGGTACAGTTTAAAGCATGGTACCACCAGTTTGCCTACGTGTATGTGTTGGGTTGAATCCTGGTTCTGTTTCAATGGCACAATCACTGCACATATGTGACTGCTTAAGGTTCATTTGTGTAGGATTCAGCATTTGTACATGCATTTTCCACTGCATGGGTGCCATGGCACTCACCACTCTGCTCTTAGAAAACATAACATTGGCTTTGGAGACTATGTGTAGCATACTGTTAGCCCTGTTTGTGTGACTACTGTGATCCAGGTCAGTGGGGTTGATGGAATCCAACATGCATTGAGTGCAGATGTTGGTACATGAGGAGTCTTCCCAGTTCATACTGGAATAGTTGAGAGTAGCCATTATTATGGTTCTGTCTCAGACCTAATATTCCCCGTTACAGCACATTATGACAGTTGGGAAGTCCGCGGCCTGGTGAGTGATCTATTTCAAGGTGCATTTTGAATTCCATTTTGGCACAAAGGTAGTTGCTCAGCATAATGCATCTGATGTTATGCAAGTGCAATTAGCATGGGGGTGTTCATATCCTTCAGGAATATGGACACACCTTTGGCCCATGTGTTCCAATAAAGGATAATGGGCAAGAGGTGAGGTATGTGTTATAACATGGTCATGCAGGTGTGCTCTCCAGAGTGTTGTAACATGTCTCAGCCACTGCACAGATATGTTCTCCATGTTAGGGATTGACATATGTGTGTCTGTATAGTGTTTCTGACATGTATCATTGTGTAGCAAGACCCGCAGTTTATTGCTTGGCTGTCCCTGTAACAGCAGTGGACCCTCACTTGAACCATGCATGATGAAGGCACTATAGGGGAAGCATGAGCCCTAGACAATATCCAGATTCCCAGGGGTGACAGGTGCAGGCCCTGTCTGGCAAAGCATCATGGTCTGTCAAACATGTTATCCCAAGATGACAGATACTGGATACCCTGTGACATGCACCACTACACTAGACAATTGTGGAATACAATACTTTTGTTCCTGTACTGTAGTATCATTCTGGCCAATGGCAGAATGCTATCCAGGCCTTGGAACATACCTGCATGGGCTACAAGACCTGACAGTTCCTACATCTGTTTCCATGCAGTCCAGGCTACTGCTTCACAGGTCCTGCACAACAACATGGAATATGCCATAGCCATGTGTATAGTTCAAAAGGTGGTCTGAGTGTGAGTATGTGGCTAATCATGACAGACAGGCAGCTGACAGTATGTATGCCCTTGTACAGGTCAGTGTGTAACATAGTGCTAGAGTTTTCATTCACAAATGAGTACTGTTGGGTATGTTTCCAGTCATGTATTCAGAGGTGTGGCACAATTATGCAAACTATGTCATACAGTTTGTGTATTTCGGTGTCTGTCTCTTCCTGCTCGGGGGGGTCACTTGTTTGGACAGATACTTAGACGTGTCTGTGAATGTGTGTGGTTTCCGGTAGTGTGTCTGGGTGTCCTTACTGTGTTCTGGTAAGGGTATGTGTTGGTTTTGTTGATGAGCTCCATGTGTTAACCTACACCTCATGACTGTCCAGTCCAGTCATGGCTGTAGACTGGGCTGCCTTCCAGCTTACCCCTGTAGCTGCATCCCAGACAATGTGTGGGGCGTGGTGTTAGGTGGGTCTGGCAGTGTACATGGCATAGAGATTACATTCTCGCAGGTTGGCCACATACACAAAGCTGACATTAGGAAACACCAATAGCTGACTTGTGGACATGCATATATGAGCAGTCAGTACTACAAGTACCAAGTACTGTATTTAGTTTATGTATTGCCTATGAAGATGTTTTAGACAGTGATGCTCACATGTATATATTTGTGTTATGGACATGAAAAGACTGGCTATTACAGAAACATTGTAGCTACCTTTATCAGCAATCCTCCTCTGAGAAGCACATCACATCCTGTTAGTTGATTACAGATGATGCAAGTGTCTACAGGTCTGTTTCCTTCTCTGGGTATATACTCACATATCCACCAGGATCATGAGCTCTGTTGGGCACAGACACCCACTCTCTAAACAGAGTCATGTATCAATAGGCTCTGATGCCACTATCAACATGATCAGGATATAATCAGATAGTGTGAGCCATCACCTATGATGCGGCTATTACACATGGGCAGCTGTCTCCTACATCTTACACTCCTACTGCAGATGCTACACTGGAGTTAAAGATGATATGCAACCTGTTTCATTACCAGTGCTGTGCACTACCTTACATACAGTATGTGCAGGCAGCTGTTAGGTTGGCAATGAGAGGTTTTGCTACACAAACCTGGCAGTTCAACCAGTGTGTCTGCACTCTCAATATCCACTCTATGTAGGTGTGCACATAGCCATATGGCCCAGCCCTGTAACAAGGGTCACTACACATTTGCATAACATGTACACATGCACAGCTGTTATTGCTTGCAAACGATAGTAGAGAGGTGGATATTACATGTGTTATGTGCATGGATAGTTACCTGGCTCTTCCAATTATCTTTGCTATCATGCTGCTAACCTGTCAGATGAATACTAATGCTATGTATCCTGTCACTGAGTATTGTAATTGCCAATAGACATAACTACTGTTTGTATAACATAACAGAACTGCTATGTAGAATAGAACACAGATCTGCCTAAAATACTGTACATTACACAGTTATTGGCACATTATCCCACAATGCATGCCATATTTGCACAGTAAGCCCACCTTTAACATGTTCATCTTACTTATACACCCATACATATGTCGATTGTTACAATATATCAACATATACTATCCCCTGTTATAGCACATACTTGTTAAACCAATCCTGACACTGACAGTGGCTGGAAGCGAATTGTTGGGTTCCATGCCCATATCATCCCTTGTGGTGTATGTGGAGTGTGCCGTGTGACCTACAGCAGTACACACATAGAATACTACAAGCATTATTACTGCTCAACACTACATCACTACAAGATAGCTATTTCCACTATATGCATTGATTACACTGTAATTCTTACAGTACAGATACTACATACACAGACATATTACATGTTATATATACCATCTTAGTAATCGGAGGTGTTATTAACTAGTGTAATACTCATTTTTGGTTCATCTTTCAGTGATTTGTACTGTCCTACAGGTAGATACAGATGGTTTGAATGTGTGACAAGGCAACCTTTTATAGTTACAGATCAGTAACATGTGCTATCGCAATGGCCAATTGGTGTTTCTAAGTAGCTAATTATATGCACATCAGCTGCGCTGCTACTGCCTTAGCCAATACCATGGCTCCAGTGGAGTATAATTGAGTACTCCACTTGGGCATTGTCCCTTTGCCTTACTTGTGAGGAAGACAGCGTGGAAGATTTGTTTGGAATATATTGCAACAGCTGTATGGAGATGAACAGTAATATATTGTGTGTAATGCCTCAAGGAGTTGGTCTAAATGTGAGTACTGCTGTTATATTTCTGAACATTGCTACTTGTGCAGGGTTTGTCTGTACCTAATACTTCTGCATATGTTTCAGTCTGGCCAGGTTGTTTGACCAGCTCAAGGCTGCATAGCTATGCATACAATGTTAGGGGGTTTACAGTGTGCTTACCAGACATATTTAGTTTGGTGTTACTGTGTATCATACTGTGCTAATAATCAGTACTCGGTAAAACTTCCTGGTGTACAAACCTTTCAACCCTCTGAAATGGGATTAGTTCATACAAACTTTGTTACATCAGCAGCTGTTCAATTGTATAACGGCAACTATTTCACATAGGGCCATGTTAGTGTGTCTGTGTCCAGGTATGTTAAGGTTTCAGCAGATGTTGTACAGTAGTTGCATAATTAGTTATGGTATGACAGTATGTACTGATGTAATTATTTCGGTTTTGGGGTAGATGTTGGTGGGTGTACATAGCACATGCAGGTGTGTAGGAACTCCTTTTATACAATGTCTATATGTGTGTGGGTGTTCTTTCCCTATCTGAACACCTATCCCTTAGTGGACTAATACTATGGTAATTGCAGGCTGATTCATTAAGGCACTATTAAATGATTTCTGTATAGCATGCAGGTACTTTTAGTCCTTGAATCATTTTGGCAATACATTGGAATGTAATAAAAATTAGCAAAATGAAAGCTGTCTGTGTAATTCTGTCATGGATATTTGCAGTCATTGCAGTTGTGTTGGTGACTGTGTTCATAGAACATATTTGTAATAGTGTATTGGCATATACTTTTCATATGCTATGTTCATATTGTTTTGGGGGGGCGAAATGTGTGATTGCTATGGTCCATGTTATACTCAGATATGACCACTCCAGATGCTGTCTACAGACATGTATATATGTGTATATATATATATATATATATATATATATATATATATATATATATATATGCTTGTAGATGTATATAGATATATAAATCATTGCATACATTTATCTGTACCTCCATAGATGTGTAGATGTTTTTAACCTATCTATATATCTACATATATATGCAGACCTGTATATATCGACATGTCTCTATGTATCTCTCTCTATATATATCTTTATATCCATATATCTAAATATGAGCATACACCTTTAATTGGGTACATAGCGGGTTGTCCTATTGCAACACAACTGGAAGGTGTTATTATTTTACCTCTCAGAGTAGGCACTGGTAGAGAAAGTGTGAATAATGCACATTTACGCGGTTGTGAGCAGGTTTGCCTGTGGTCTGCATGATGTTAAGCAAAGGTCAAACATGTGAAGCACTTCTCCATTTACCATGTTTCAGCACGACTTACCGTCACGCAAACACGTAGAAACCCGCTTACAACTGCTTAAGAGTGCATTAATCCACCTGCATCCAAAAGCCCTTTTTCTGGCCCTCAAAATAACCTACCAGCCCTTGCAGGTCTTGAACCCAGGACCCTGAACACCACAGTCACTGACTTTACCACTAAGGCATCTGAGACATGCACGAATGTTATGGTGTTTAGAATATACATTGTACTACAGACATTCCTCACTACTGAAAACAAATGTGACAGTAAGATGGTGTACATATGTCTGATACATGTTAATGTTCATATGTTTGTGAAAGTAGGTGTTGCAATGTGACATGACAGGGTGTTTTATGAATGAGTAAGGTTCTTGCTTTGTGTCCTTTTTATATTGTCCCCATACTCCATGTATGCCCCTCCAGTTCACTTATTGGATATCTGACCCAGGCCTTGATGCATGATTGTATTACCTATTATTCCTTCCCCACCCCAATCTTCACATACACAACAACCACCCCTTCTATGGTGAATTAGGTTAATATTAATTGTTATAATACCAGAGCTGCATGTGTTTTGTGTGCACTCCAATTCCTTTGGAGTGCTTCTGTGTCACGAAGTGTGTTCATAGATGGTTATATATATGGCTATTGATGTAACTGTACAATATATATATATATATATATATATATATATATATATATATATATATATATATATACAGACATCACTGACATATACATATATATATATATATATATATATATATATATATATATATATATATATATATATATATATTTCATATTAGTTTGTAACAGTAATACATCTGTAGACTGGAATGTGTTGGTTCACAAACTACAGTACATTACAATGTACTGTATATATGTACACAAAGTCACTGTGCCATTTGTGATCATTACAGTGAAATGCATATGGTATAAGGTGTAGTCTCAAGACCATGAAACGTGTACACCTCGGATGGCTTAGTGGTACGTTCCATGACTATAGTGTGCATGGTGCAGGGTTCGACACCTGCGATGCTGTACAAATGTTTTTTACTGCAGAATAAGGCTCATTTAAGCAGTTGTAAGCATGTTTAAAAGTGTTTGTGTGACATTATAGCAGCTGTTAAACACAATTAAACAAACGTTGTAACGTATAACCTGTGTGCGCAAACACAGCCACATCCGCTAACTACTCCGGATATATACTTGTCAGTGACGTAACATCTGACTGTGCTGACATGACATTACATTCTCTGTTGACTGTACTCTCCTGCACACATGGGTTTATATGGGTGATTCGTATGTTTATTATATAGACGATTACCACCTATATATGCAAGCTGTGGCTAAGGTATACTTTTGCACATGATAAACATCCCTGCCTTTATCGGGATTGTAACCTTGAATGCACAGATACTATGCGGATGCTGTAACCATTACACTGTTGACATTAACGCTGCTTCTGCCTATTTCCTATTTAGATGATTTCTATGTGTAAGTTAGGCTAAGCAAAGGGTGGGAGCCCCCAAACTCACTGAGCTTCATGTACTCTTGAAATAACAACATATAACAAATGTACTGTGAGACAATACATTACATTCCTAACTACATTAGGCATAGCCCCTCACTGACACACTTCAAGGGAAATCTTGTTGTGTGAATGGGTAACAGACTATACACCCTGAGATCATGTGTCCCAGAGCCATACAGCCAGGGGATGGGGCAGCCTGTCCAGTTTGATAGCTGCAAGACCTGTTGAGGGAATTGAATGATGTTGAATTGCCACATTAACATGCCCTCTTTAGATCAATAAGTGCCCCTATCACCCACCACAACCCCAGTCTTCAACAGCTTCCAGCAACTTTGCCTGGAATTGCTTCATTGGCTATGCTTGACAGAGGCTCAGTAACTTCATCAATGGTACGGGGAAGGCCAACACACCATTGCTATGCTTCTAATTGCCCTTGGGCAGATAGATAGTAGGCTATCTGTGAACCTCTAATGTGCAGGCCATCACAGCCATAATATGTGAATAAATAGACCTTCAGATCACAATATACAGTGTGAACTCACCATGTAGTCAGGAAACAGTTTAGTACAGCAAGAACATATAGAACACTGATACTTAGTCACTCCAAAAGCCTATCTTGGAAGCTAGAAGACTTGTATAAGTTTAAGGCTTTCTATTGCTTACCACTAGGTTACCTACAGGGGAGATGAAAAAAAAGTACAGATGGGGAACATGCATGCATTGATACCATACCAGCCTATATGTCAGCCTTACACTTTGGAATACTGGCCAAGGTTATTGGCGCCCCCATGGAGCCTTATTTAGGAGAGTCTCAAAGGTGAATACCAGCTCTGTAAACAGCACAATAGCAGATTCAATGAGGTTTATGCTACTCAACACCAGGGGTTGTGATCACAACATGCATGCACTCACAGCACTCTTCAGGATGGACAACATCAACATCTGTGCATTAACTGAAATCTGTCATAAGGCTCCTGAAAGCACACCAGCACTACCAGACTACAACCCATACCACACATTTCAGCCACAGAACATGGACTGACAGACATTTAGGGGCTGTATCCATATTCATCAGGGATACCTACACCTCCAGGTTAGTGGAGCAGCATGATACCTCTGTGATCATCCATGTGCAGCTAACATCAGCTACACCTGCAATGTGGAATGTGGCCTGCGACGGATCACCATCCATGACCCAGGACCTCCACTCCACTTATCTGGAGACAGTGGAGAACAAGACAGTTCTAACACACACCCTGGCATTGGTCGATGTCAACTACCATACCATTAACTGGGAAACATACTCCGGTACTCACTTCCAGGACCAGCACTTCCTGGAATGTATCAACTCATATGCCCTGTATCAAGTGGTAACCTTCCTAATGTGGGGTGGAAACTACTAGATGTGGTCATCACCAACAGGGGCAACAGGTGCACTACAGTGGAGGTTAACCGATCCCTGGTTAGATCTGACCATGAACTATTCACTGTTTCCACACCCTAGCATCTCCCCCACCCATGGATACCACAATGTATACCTTTCCTACAGCTAAATTTACACTACTAGTGACAGGGGTGGGGGGTTTCACAGCCCCTACGCTAAGGGGAAACACTGCTCAAGATACAGACAGATTTACAAATGCAGTCTATAAGCACCTACACGGATGTATGGATCGTGCCATCACTGGTAAACCAAGACTTACTCCTCCTAGACAAGGACACCGGTCTGGTGGACCTCTGCAATAAACAGGCTATACTACAGATGTAGGACAGTGTTCCAGACACACAGCAAATCCCACGAAGGGCAGACATCTGTGACCATTATTAGTATGATACGTAGGTCCCTCATGACATCATCCAAGGCTAACATCAGCAGGAGAGTATGCAAGGATTCAAAAGATAACCACAAAGCCGTCTTTGGCTATGTCAAGGATCTACATGGTGACACACAGATTTGCACTGTGCCGGTGAAATATAGCACAAAATATGCTGACTCTACTGATATCGTCAACATCCCTGCAGATACATTCAGTTCATACTTCACCCCCTAAAGAGCACACAACACTACCCGAAAGGTACAGTATCCCAACCATCAGAGACACACAGGTGGAAATGGCCCTCTCTAACAGCAGAACACAGCATTAATGGAGGCAGATGTTGACCCAGACTGCATCTTGCAAACTGTACAAAACAACCTGCTCCCCACCTAATTAAGCATTCCGACCTCAGCCTCTCCACAGGCTACATGCCCATACAATGGCACCTGGCAACAGTTATTCCACTCCATCACTGTGAAATCACAACTGACCATGGTAACTACCACCCCATAAGCCTGAGTAGCCAGGTCTGCAGTGGTATGGTTCGCATCCTCATGGCACTCATTGACAATGACATTGGTAACCTTTGAACATGTGACCCAACCCAGGTCAGCTTGGTTGCATGCAGTTCATGCCTACTGAACCTGTTGGATGTCTTACATACAGTCACCAAGACGTTGGATGACAGGGGAGGTGGTTCAAACATACTAACTGGACCTCACCAAGGCTTTTGACACCATGCCCCACTCAGGTATTATTGATAAACACACCAGCCTGTACATTCACCCATACATCACAGGTTGGGTTGCCAACAGGCTTATACATAGAACCCACATGATACGACTAGTGGTCTCCAGGTCCAACTCTTGAACAGTCACGACTGGTGTCCCACAGGACTCAGTCCTGGGAGCCCTACTGTTTGGCATATACATCTCAGATGTACAGGCAACACAGGTGGACTACGGCAGACCATGTTTGGCAATGACTGCAAACTGGGAGCCATGATTGATAGTCCAGCTGACATGGACATCCCTCAAGGGGCCTCACAGAGAACGTCACAGGGTGCCAACGACATGGCCTCCAGCCAAGTGCCACTAACTGCATAGTCATTCCATCGTGGAACTGGCACCCACATATTAACACATGAGCGGCAGCCACTTTAATACAGACGAGGTAATGGGGTATCTGGGGACTAAGGTAGATCTTGTTCTCTCCTGTGACAATCATATCTCCACAGTAGTTAGGACACCCTTCTATGTAGGCCATCTGACTACTAAAGGATTCCCATCTAGACATACTGGGGTTATAGTGCTCCTTTACTCATCACTCATCAGTCCCATCATAGAGTATAATAACCCATGTGGGATGTACCTCAGAGGACACGTCCAACAGCTAGGGGTCCACGAATGTACCTCACCAAGGGGAATACTGGCCTCCAACATTTGGCCTATGCAGCCGGACTGAATAAATTCCTGCTTTACTCAGTGGTGTCTCGTTTACCCAGAGATGATCTCTACTGACCAACACAGCCATGTCGAACTCAGGCTTGATGGATATGCTCCACCTATGGGAATCCATGTCACAGTGGGCCACACACTGTAGTGAGCTGACCTTGTCACAACAATAACCGAAAGATGCTGGAGGGACAGCTTCCTGTCACAGACACTCCCCATACTTTGGAACAACATCCCTAACTACATTATACAGAGCCCCTCACTAACACTCTGCAAGAGAAACCTTGAAGGGTGGATGTGGAACAGTAGATGCACCCCAGGGATCCTGCCATTGGTTCTGCTCTACAGAGGGATGGTTAATGAATCAATGGTATGGCAAAAGCTGACACATTTTGGCTGGCCTTATGAATGGCTTCTGGCAGTTGGCCAAGTACCTACCTATGAATCTATACATACAGTATCTGCATATGCCGATAGCTTAATTTACTGTTCAGGTGTTGACTTACCTTGTGCCAATGGCTGTTGTGTGTGCAATAGTTGAGAGCTGCCTATGTTGGATGCACACAGTAGACTGCCTATACATGACAATTTACAGGTAGTCGTGTGTGTGTGCCATCCATTTTTACTGTGTGTGCAGGTGGAGAAAGTGTCAGTCCCTAGGTGCCTACACTGCCAGTGTGTGTGCTATACACTCACTCTTCGCCAAGGCATGGGCATACTGGACATGCCTCCGTCTGCCTACTGGGGCTGGCTCAGGGTGTTCGTGGTCTGAGTACCTCTGTGCCTGTGGGGCCCTTGGTAATGGTGGTGGGCTGTGAGGGCCTTCACCATTCTGTCCCTGCTGCAGCTGTTTCCACAGAACCATATTGTGTAACATGGCACACACTATGAAGTTGTGGGCACATGTGCCTGGAGAGTACTGCAGGGCTCCACCAGATATGTCCAAGCAATGAAACTGTGATTTCAGCATCCAAAACACACGCTCTATGATGATTCTAGTTTGTGCGTGTGCCTCATTATGATGTTCCTGCATGGGTGTGTGTGCATTTCTGATGAGAGTCATCATCCACGGTTCCAGTGCATAGACAGCATCCCCCACCAGGTGGCCATTTGGGATGTCCCCCCTGGCAAATAACCGATACAGCTGTGAGGCATGCCAGATGTGGGAGTCATGATAGCTTCCAGGCCTGCCAGCACACACATCCATGATTATGCCCTGGGCATTGCACACGACCTGGCAGTTGATGGAGGGGTATCCCTTGTGGTTTATGTAGCGTCTACCCTGTCACCGAGTGGTGACTTGATGTGTATGTGCATGCAGCCTATTGCACCCAGTACCTCCAGGTATTCTGCCACAGTGTGGAAGAGACACATATTTATGGCCAACTCCTCCTGCGTTCGGGAGAAGTATATGTGCTCATTGGCATGTGGTAACATGGCATCCAGGAACTGGTGTAGTACCCTGGATGCTGATGCCTGTAAGATACCCATGATATCCCCAGTTGGTTTTTGAAAGGTACCTGTAGCTAGTATTCTCAGGCTTACACATACCTTCGTATCCACTGGGATGGGTTCCCCTCTGTTTGTTCTGGCTCTGAGGCATGGCCGACACAGCTCCACAAGTTGCTGTAGGGTGTCCCTGTCCACACTGTAATGCTCGACTATCTCCAGATCATATAGCCCCTTGTAGTTTACCCTGGGTCTGAACACTGTCCTCCTCCTCTGGTGCCTGCAGTGGTGGTGTACATCATCCTCCACACCACCTTCAGTCTCCAACACATGCTGGTGGATCAAAGCTATGGCAGCCCCTAACACGTACATAATAAAAGTTCCCTATCTGTATACACCACTGGTGCAGAGAGTATGGGAATACACAAATGTGTGTTAGGTGCTTTCACACTTTATAGTATTGTGCTATGGATGCTGCTAATGTAAGTGAGTGTGTATGAACTATTCCAGCTGCTGGGTGTCTTAATTATGGGTTTTGCAATGAGTACTGAAAGTGTGTAGCCTTTACTGTAGAGATCTACTTGCCTGTCTTGATTAATCTGTTGCCCTTTAATTCACTTTTAGACCTAGATTCCCTCCCATTATCAGGCATGCATCCACCTGCCGTCTTTCTTGTTTTGTACTTTCCCTACCCGGTCATGGTGAAATGTGCCTTGTAGCTAATATACTGCATATCGCCTTTGTTCTGCTTTGACACTTTGCTGTTTTGTTTGCAGTATAGCCCCTCCCCTTCCCTGTTCTGCAGGTAGCTGCTTGCAGCCTTGTTAGCAGTTGTCAATGGCCCACTGCAGGCTCCTGGGTGTTAATTAGTCATTTGTACTCCAATTTCACTGCTGCAGCATTTCCTTATTTCTTTCCTATATCCTTCCTGTTTCAGCTGCAGTACGCAATGCGCATACCCGTTTACTGGGTTTACGTGCGTTTTCATCTCTGTTCACATGCATACTCGGTTACCTTGTGTACTCTCAACTAAGCATAGCTATGGGCAATTTGACACACCCCTATCCTTCAGCTTTGCCTAGCTAGGGGCAGACCGGTTTAGCAATGCTCCAATGTGCTTACAGCAATGGCGACACACCCCTCTCTTGATGTCATCTTTATCTCAAGGGCTCACCTCAGTGTTATAACGCTACACTGTGAGGTGCATCTTTACACCAGTGGGGAATCTGCGATTCACTATTACTCCTCTCATTTGCATGGCATTGCCTATTAATACCTCGCTACTGCGCATAACACTGTCACTGCCCCTTAGCAACCCTTGCGCCATGAGTATGGTGTAGAGCATGCCTGCCATTGACTATTATGGGGTAATCATGATATGTGTTTTATTGCAGTTTTATTCTATATTTTTATATATTCCTTGTGATCCCCTTTGCGCACTGCTGCCCTGCGCTTCCATGTCACGATAGTGTGACTATATATATTAAACGTTAATTTTATATTTTGTACATGTTTTTATGCCAATGGCTATATATTTATCCAATGACATATATTAACATTATAATACATGTGTTTGGTTGGCTGTCATGGCTCCAATTTTATGTTTGCAAAAATGTAAACCATTTTCTACTGTTTAACTTTCTGCATGCTTACACTATGCCTGCACCACTTCCTGAATTGCTACATACCTTCATTTTCATGCTACACTGCTGCACATGGGGAAATTAGCATACAAGGCTCAGAAGTTGTGCAGGAGTAGCATACGCAGGTAGTGCACGTGGAAACAGCTCGTACCTGAATCACTCTGTGGCCATATTTGGTGTTAGAATGCCGATGCTACGCCTGCACCTGGCACAAGCTTCATGAATTCCAGGCAGTAACTATTATGTTTGTAATATTTTTTGGAAACAACTTACAATATCTCAGTATTCACTAAAATTAAACACATTCCCCAGGATTCAGTAAGCTCTGCATGGCATGCAGGAATAGTGCAAGAACTGCTGCATGCAATCTGGCTAATGAGCGATCCAGGAACGAGCTCCTGGCATTTGCACGAGCACTCCTACACTATTCCTGTACGAACACAGCTCCTGTATGCTAATTACCCCATTTGCTGGTGACAAACATGCAAATGAGGTGAAGTAGTGATTCAGGAAGCAGGCAGGTGTCTGTGCAGGAATAGTGTAACTTGCAGAAATGTATTCGGCTACTAACCGAATACATTTCTGCAAATTACAAAATGGTGGCATGAAAGAAAGCAGGTATTCAATGTAATAGGCATGCCAATGCCCAAATATATGGCCATTGGCATGGGAAATAGTTGCAAAATTATAAAAAATAACTTTTTTTTGGACGATTTCAGCCATTTAAGCTTAGGGCAGGGGTGTGCAAACAGGATTGGTCCAAAAACAATGAATAAAGTTGAAAATAAGCTTTTAAACCAAAATCAGCATTCTGCCATAATAGTGAATGGCATGCATAAGACAACAATAACATGGAATAGTGGCTGCTAAGGGGAAAGGCTGAGTGTCAGTTTTGTAACCATGCATTATCAGTCAGTTTTATGCAAATGAGGGGATTGATACTGAATCACAGATTTTCCCCTCAGTGTTAGATTGCACCCAACCATGTAGGTGCAGCAACACCATGGAATAAGCATAAGAGGTAGATTACCTCATAAAGGGGAGTGTCATGCATGTGGTAAGCTTATTGGAGCTCTGTGGCCCGTGTTTGCCCTTAGCTAAGCACAGCTAAGGAAGGGGTGTGTGTCTGAGGCTCCTAGCAGTGTTTACATTGCCTAAACCAGTGTGAGTGACATGCACTGGGTATTAAACAAATAAAAACCCACAGGAAATTGCAAGTCTATTCACATCTGAGCACTGGGTATGCACAGCTCGCATCGGGGCTTAAATGGAAGGCAATGGGAAGGGGGAAACAGCAGTAGGAAGGCAACCAAGGAGAACTAGCATACCTGGCAGGTGAAATGCATATGAATCAGCCAATTACACAGGCAGCAGCCCAGCCCAGCACACTACTATAAACTATACAAACACCTTTCACTCTGTTTTTTCCCCACAAACTCTACACCACCGGTGTACACAGATGGGGAAATTTTACCTAACAAAACTAACAAACTGATAGGGGCTGCTGTTGCTCTCATACATCAATATGTGGAAGAGGCTAAAGGTGGTGAGGATGAGAATGCTGACGATCAACCTACAGTGAGGAGTAGGAGAAGAGTGTACAGACTCAGGGTAACCAACCAGGGGCTACATGAGCTGGAGATAGTGGAGCACTATAGGGTGGAAAGGGACATCCTACAGCAAATTGTTGAGCTGTGCCGGCCATACCTCACACACAGAACCAACAGAAGGGAACCCATCCCAGTGGATACCAAGGTATGTGTATGCTTAAAAATACTAGCCACAGGTACCTTCCAAAGGCCAACTGGGGATATCATGGGGATCTCACAGGCATTAGCATCCAGGTTACTCCACCAGTTCCTGGATACCATGTTAGCACAAGCCAGTAAGCACATATATTTCCTCAACACCCGTGCTATCACGACTCCACATCTGGCATATGACACAGCTGTACCAAAGATTTGCCAGTGGGGACATCCCATATGGCCACCTAGTGGGGATGCTGGTTATGCACTGGAGCCATGGCTGATGACACCCATCAGAAATGCACATACACCCAAACAAGAACTTCATAATGAGGCACATGCACAAACCAGAATCATAATAGAGCATGTGTTTAGGATGCTCAAGTCATGGCTCCAGTGGCTGGACATATCCGGTGGAGCATCGCAGTACTCTCCAGCTACATGTACACAAATTTTCATTGCATGTGCCATGCTACACAATATGATCCTGCGGAAACAGCTGCAGCAGGAAAAGCATGGGACAGGGCCACATAGTCACCCACCACTGCCAAGGCCATCAAAGGCACAGAGTGATTCAGAGGAGGAACACCTGAGCCTGCCCATGTAGGCAGAAGAAGGCGTGCCCAGTGTGCCCAGGCTTTGGCAATGAGGCAACGCATAGCGCATACACTGATACGGTAGGAACCCAGGGAATGGCACCTCTCTGACTCACACATACAGTAAAAGGGATGCCAAACATGACACTACCTGTGCTTTACCATGTATAGGGAGTGTACCATGTGCATCGGACATAGTCAGCCCTCCAGCACCATCCTTAATATTGGCACAGCCACGAGTTAAGTCACTCTTCCTATCAATTGCTGAATGGAGTACTATGTTCTGCTAGTTGTATCTATGGTATGGATGTGAGCATGCAAGGGAATCGGGTGGCTGAATGGGATGGCAGCAGATAGTGGACACCTATATGGGCAGCTTGAAATCCATAACAAATACCAGTGTCAACAAAGTATGCAGTACTAAACAAGGTGACAAATCCCACTGCAGTACATGTGGTGGCCCAAATGTGTGTCCATAGGACACACACATGCATGTCAGTGAGGCTCACATACCCAACAACAGCCTCAGCCAGCAGGACAGGTGTAGATGACCATAAAGAAAGGCTGTGCTAAGGCCTCCAATTCATAGCAATGGAGAACAGCCCCCCTCCAGACCTACACAGACAGACTACAACAGGTCTGGCAGTTGTATGTTAGTTCTGAAGGATAAAAAGTCTGAAACTGAAATGTAGGTCAATAAAACCTAAGATCTGTACTCTACTGATATGCCTCTAGTCTGCATGATAGGTCAAAATACAAAACAAAATGAAAGCCAACAGAGTACCTGAAATACCAGTACAGTCATAGCAAATGTTTACAGTTTTCAGGTGTACCCCCCCACAATCCTATCTAGAAATGCAGTAACATGTACGTGTGCATTTAATAACAGTGGAGCACAGATTACCTGAGCTGGCCCAATTTACAGGATAGATTGTTGCATGTGTACAATATGCAGGGGTCTGTGTGTTAGGTTGTTGTGTGTTGTATATTGTGTGGAAGTGGTCAGCATGTAGGCATGGAGAGTTGTGTCTCGGTGGCCTATGGCCAGTACTGTCAATGCCAGGGCCATGTCCTGACAACTGCAGTGCCAACCACAATGCATCCCAGCAAGACCCAATTCAGTAGTCATTCATACTCACTGTTCAGATGGCAATATCTGTCACCATCTGAAAGATGAACATGCCATGAATGTGGGCCCAGATATACACATAGTACACAGGTATGCTCATACATAAAAATTTAACTGTCAACTGCACACACCTTTGGAATTGTACATACAGGTTAGCAGCACATTCATTGTCTGTGTAGTATGAAATACTGATGTTGTCTGGCCGATCACTGGCAGACCACAAAAGGCACAGTTATGAAGTAATGAGAGACTGCCTATGTCTCTGCACAAGGCAGCATAAGGGGAAAGTCCCAGGTATATCTGTGAGTCAGCTGCAAGAAGCTTCCATATCACACATGCATTCAGCTCACCCCACCATCAGCCACAGGTTTATCACATGTCATATCCCTGCTGTTGGGAATAAGTACAGTATGACCCCCACTTCTGCATGGAAATACCCACAGAATGCAGCATGCTGAAGTGGTGTCCCATGCAGGTGTGTCCATAGCTGTAAGCAGCACCCTACCAGCATCCAGAGCAATGGATTAATATGGACAGGAACTATTGCCATTAACACCTCGCACACTTACCCTGTCACCCCAGGAGAATCCAGTGGCTCACAGCCTAGGACTGTAGGAGTGACAGAATGCACTGGCCTGCTACAGATGACCTGCATCATTACCAAATGCCCTACAGTCCTCTGTCAAAGGCCTGTGCCTCACCCATACTGCCAGTGTATGTTATCTCATGGGGTCCCAACTAACATCATAACACAGTCCACAGAACACAAATGCAAGGCCATGTTGACAAATCCCAGTAGCATGCCCACAATGTCCTACTGCATAAACTGTGGACCAACCCCTAAATACCGCTGGGATGAAGGGGCATCTATAGAGATACTTCTCAGATATTGCTTGCATAATGTTAGGAAGAGGATAGAATAACAGAGTGGGGAGTGTAAAAGCATGGATGCCATGGAGTATGTGAAGTCTGAAACTCTGATGTGTGCCCATACTACCCCTGCCTGCAAACCCAGTAATGGGTGGCTACAAACCTGCTAGTAAACCACAATGTGAAGGGGAACTGACCAGATGTATGATCCCTGCCTCTGGGTAACCTGGGTGAATCTGTACAGCTGAGAGGTATGGCCACAGCAGGATATGTCCATTCTGTTATGTCAATAGATGTACAAGCATGGGATCCTCAGACACTACAGTACCAAGGTGCTGAACCATTTACACAGACCCATAAGCAAGTGTCTGCAGCTACCCCTCCAGAATGGCATGAGTGTGCAAGAATATCTAGACTGCAGACCACAATACTGGACACAGCTTCATTCATCTTGTATTTCCCAGGAAATAACTGTGAGCAAATAAGATTATCTGTCAGTAGTTGATGACATAATACATCACAGTGTAAAACAGTGCATATGTCTGAATATCTCTGCTAACACCAACCATGTAACACAAGCAGCACAGACACAATAGCTACAGGATCCCACTATCTTTCGCCCATTGTTGCTCCATATTGTCAACCTACCTACAGATATCCTGCAGAAACAGGTTGCTAGCTGTAGGTGTAGAGCACAAAATCCTGCACTGGAGTACAGCCTACCTGGAATGGATTCACATACCCAATACAGAAGATCATACTGGGCATGCTCCTATACTTAGAGACATAAAGCCCATGTCTACAACAAAATACAGAAGGTCATACTGGGCATGTTCCTACACTTAGAGAAATGAAGCCCATGTCTGACAATAACAGTGGACCATACATATCTGTCAGTCGCAGATGTCTGTGCACACACACCATATTGCATACCATTCATGCTTTGCACACACATTGGATAGGAATACTCACACATATCCAAAGCCAACACACTATAATAGGTCAAACATAAACACACAGAGATGTGAGGAAGAGAGAGACAGACAGTGACAAAGAGATTTCCATCATGAGGCCTGTCCCACCCATCACACATTCAATTGGCCAATATCACTTGATGTGCAGATGTCAATCACTGTAGACATTTGGTTTTGGTAGCCCTCAGCCCTATAGTGTCTGCGGTGCTTGTGATAACTGTGTAACATGATAGTACAAATCAGTATTCATCTAGCATTTATATATACCCAGTCCTGTCAAATATAAAGTTGTGTGTGACTGAGTGTTGTGTGTATGTTTCCAGAGGATTGGTTTACGGCCCATTCATGCACATTGCACTTTCCATTGCCCATATTAGCAATCATGCTGATGTCAGTCACCTTGAAATACCCCTTTGGACAAAGGCCAGCCCTATAAACTTTGTGGTGCATCCGATAACTGTGTAATGCTATCGTGTAACATGCTAGTTAGGAAGGAGTTCTAATCCCAGGCATGACAACTGTGAAACTGTGTGTGTATGTGTGTGTAGAAATTAATGATCTTGAGGCAATTCATAGTCACTACACCTCCCATTGCCCTACTTTAGCAAGCCTGTTGATGTCAGCCACTTTGAAAAACTCCTTTGGAGAGGGGCAAGGTCTGTGGCATGTGCAATAACTGTGTAATGCTATAGTGTAACATATTAGGTAGGAGTTCTAATCCTAGACATAGTAACTGTGAATCTGTGTGTGTGTCTTTGATAATACCCAATATTATGGACATTCACACATTCTACTCTCCCCTTACCCCTCCTTTAGCACTGCTGCTGATGTTAGTCACCGCCAAAGATATCTGTGGGGAACTCTCTAACATTTAAGTTCCATGGTGAATGCTATAAATGCAGAATAATGTAGTAGCAATGACTACACAGGTATGGGTTTGAATCTCATATATGGCATGTGTTTGTATATGTGTACCCCAAAGATTTTGGCCCCATTTACACCCAGTAAACATCTCAGAGCCTGGCTTTAGCAGTCCTGCAGATATCATCCACCTTAGAAGTACATGTGGCCAACACTGAACCATGTTAGGTCAGTGGTGCATGTGGTAAATGCATAACCATAATGGTCCATGAAGATTGTTAGATAGAGGTTTGAACCTCACCCCGGCAAGTGTAAATGTGTGCTTAGGGTAAAGTTATTTTTGAGATCTCTCACCCACTACATCACCCAATGCCAGTATTTACAAGGGCTGCTGATGTTCCTTACCTTAGACGTACCTTGGGACAACCTCCATCCTAAAAGCTATGTGGTGCATGCGATAAATGTGGTACACTATAGTAGCAATACATAGCTATGTAGGAGTTTGAATCTCAGTACTGGCAAGTGTATGTTTGTTATCAGTATCCTGTGTAGAGGTTGTTGTGTTTGTGTAATAACAGCATGCATTGTGGGTTGGGTTTTGCTAAATTATTATGCTGAGGACCTAGTATATGTCACAATGTCCACCTTACGAGGACAGCAGATGTCAAACACCAGAGAGGCTGGTGTAGACAATTTATAGCCCTACATGTGACATTATAGATTGGTGAACAATATAGGCAACCCTTCTATTACTCAGAGAACACTCTCCACCCATGTCTCATTCAAAACACACTTGGCTAGGCAACAACCACTATATTGGTAGTTCCCTGCATATTGCCTCACAGATAGTAACCACTGTTTGATTGCAGTGGACTAAATGCCTGTTGACCACAACAGTGCCACTGACATCAGAAAGTGATGTGTTACATCTCCTGACTGAGTGTGTTTTATCGAGCAAGTAAAAGGATATGGCACCCTGTTCCATCCCTGCAGTAGGCAAATAAATGCTTACAATCTCCCTTTTGCTATGTTCCCCACTGGACACCTGCAACAACTGTAGTGTCTGCAAATGTAATCCACAAAGGGAATACCATGCCTTATACACATGCCCTGTATGGACAAATGCCACTGAATACCTGTATCATGCTGTCATTGTAGGTGCAAGCATGACCTCAGTTCCATAGCCAGGTCTCACCAAATGAGATCAGGAATGCTACATCAGAAGATAACAATCTGTCCACACAACATGCCCCAGAGACCTCAAGTACACTTCCACATGTCAAAGAACATGCGTGTGGGACATGTGCACAACCCAGACACTGTCCATGTTATGGAATATAGATCACATGCATGGGAAACAGTGCACATCACTGGCCACCCACAATAGTAACCCAGATGAGTGGATGGTGAATACAATACCCACCTGTGGGGACCACTCCAGGGACTACACCTTTGAGCCACACTGGAGACTATTGTCATGTGGCCTGATGCCAAGGTATTCCCTTTGCCTAGCCTTGTAGAGGCTTCAGGCCCATTCACCTACTATACACCTGTGAAGCAATGAACCTATGCATCTCAGTAGTGGCAAATTTGTGTTTGTGTGTGTGTGTGTGTGTGTGTGTGTGTGTGTGTGTGTGTGTGTGTGTGTGTTTGGGTGTGAGTGGAGAATAATGATTTTGAAGCCATTCACACACACTACACCTTCCATTGCCCTACTTTAGCATGCCTGCTGATGCCATTCACCTTGAAATAACCCTTTGGCCATGATTCAACCATATAAGCTCTGTGGCGCTTGCGATAACTGCTTAATACTGTAGTGTAGTAAACTAGTTAGGTAGGAGTTCTAGTTCTGATTCTGCCAACTATGATAATGTGTGTGTTTCCCCGAGAGAGATTGTGTATGCCTTCATTGACACCTACTTTTGTGGACATTCACACTTACTACATTTCCCTTACCCCTCCTTTAGCACTATTGCTGATGTCACTCACCTTCAAAGATACCTTTGGACAGCTTTTCAACATACAATCCCATTGGCACGTGCAAAAACTGTGTAACACTATACTAGCAATACATAGCCAGATAGGGGTTTGAAACTCAGTACTGGTAAGTGTGTGTTTGCATGTGTGTTGTCAGTATCCTGCTGGGGGTGATTGTGTAATAACAGGATCCATTGCAGTGTGGGTTTTGCTACATCATTATATTGAGGACCAATATGTCCCATTGTCCACATTACAAGGCCAACAGTTTTCAAACACAGTAGAGATTGTTGTAGACAATGCTCAGCCATAAATGTGTACAGCCATGTGCAATTACTATGTGACAGTATAGATTAGTAAACAATACATGATACGACTAGTGGTCTCCAGGTCCAACTCTTGAACAGTCACGACTGGTGTCCCACAGGACTCAGTCCTGGGAGCCCTACTGTTTGGCATATATATCTCAGATGTACAGGCAACACAGGTGGATTACGGCAGACCATGTTTGGCAATGTCTGCAAACTGGGAGCCATGATTGATAGTCCAGCTGACATGGACATCCCTCAAGGGGCCTCACAGAGAACGTCACAGGGTGCCAACGACATGGCCTCCAGCCAAGTGCCACTAACTGCATAGTCATTCCATTGTGGAACTGGCACCCACATATTAACACATGAGCGGCAGCCACTTTAATACAGACGAGGTAATGGGGTATCTGGGGACTAAGGTAGATCTTGATCTCTCCTGTGACAATCATATCTCCACAGTAGTTAGGACACCCTTCTATGTAGGCCATCTGACTACTAAAGGATTTCCATCTAGACATACTGGGGTTATAGTGCCCCTTTACTCATCACTCATCAGTCCCATCATAGAGTATAATAACCCATGTGGGATGTACCTCAGAGGACACGTCCAACAGCTAGGGGTCCACGAATGTACCTCATCAAGGGGAATACTGGCCTCCAACATTTGGCCTATGCAGCCGGACTGAATAAATTCCTGCTTTACTCAGTGGTGTCTCATTTACCCAGAGATGATCTCCACTGACCAACACAGCCATGTCGAACTCAGGCTTGATGGATATGCTCCACCTATGGGAATCCATGTCACAGTGGGCCACACACTGTAGTGAGCTGACCTTGTCACAGCAATAACCGGAAGATGCTGGAGGGACAGCTTCCTGTCACATACACTCCCCATACTTTGGAACAACATCCCTAACTACATTATACAGAGCCCCTCACTAACACTCTGCAAGAGAAACCTTGAAGGGTGGATGGGGAACAGTAGATGCACCTCAGGGATCCTGCCATTGGTTCTGCTCTACAGAGGGATGGTTAATGAATCAATGGTGTGGCAAAAGTTGACACATTTTGGCTGTCCTTATGAATGGCTTCTGGCAGTTGGCCAAGTACCTACCTATGAATCTATACATACAGTATCTGCATATGCCGATAGCTTAATTTACTGTTCAGGTGTTGACTTACCTTGTGCCAATGGCTGTTGTGTATGCAATAGTTGAGGGCTGCCTATGGTGGATGCACACAGTAGACTGCCTATACATGACAATTTACAGGTAGTCGTGTGTGTGTGCCATCCATTTTTACTGTGTGTGCAGGTGGAGAAAGTGTCAGTCCCTAGGTGCCTACACTGTCAGTGTGTGTGCTATACACTCTCTCTTCGCCAAGGCATGGGCATACTGGGCATGCCTCCGTCTGCCTACTGGGGCTGGCTCAGGGTGTTCGTGGTCTGAGTACCTCTGTGCCTGTGGGGCCCTTGGTAATGGTGGTGGGCTGTGAGGGCCTTCACCATTCTGTCCCTGCTGCAGCTGTTTCCGCAGAACCATATTGTGTAACATGGCACACACTATGAAGTTGTGGGCACATGTGCCTGGAGAGTACTGCAGGGCTCCACCAGATATGTCCAAGCAATGAAACTGTGATTTCAGCATCCAAAACACACGCTCTATGATGATTCTAGTTTGTGCGTGTGCCTCATTATGATGTTCCTGCATGGGTGTGTGTGCATTTCTGATGGGAGTCATCATCCACGGTTCCAGTGCATAGACAGCATCCCCCACCAGATGGCCATTTGGGATGTCCCCACTGGCAAATAACTGATACAGCTGTGAGGCATGCCAGATGTGGGAGTCATGATAGCTTCCAGGCCTGCCAGCACACACATCCATGATAATGCCCTGGGCATTGCACATGACCTGGCAGTTGATGGAGGGGTATCCTTTGTGGTTTATGTAGCGTCTACCCTGTCACCAGGTGGTGACTTGATGTGTATGTGCATGCAGCCTATTGCACCCAGTACCTCCAGGTATTCTGCCACAATGTGGAAGAGACACATATTTATGGCCAACTCCTCCTGCGTTCGGGAGAAGTATATGTGCTCATTGGCATGTGGTAACATGGCATCTAGGAACTGGTGTAGTACCCTGGATGCTGATGTCTGTAAGATACCCATGATATCCCCAGTTGGTTTTTGAAAGGTACCTGTAGCTAGTATTCTCAGGCTTACACATACCTTCATATCCACTGGGATGGGTTCCCCTCTGTTTGTTCTGGCTCTGAGGCATGGCCGAAACAGCTCCAAAACTTGCTGTAGGGTGTCCCTGTCCACACTGTAATGCTCTACTATCTCCAGATCATATAGCCCCTTGTAGTTTACCCTGGGTCTGAACACTGTCCTCCTCCTCTGGTGCCTGCGGTGGTGGTGTACATCATCCTCCTCACCACCTTCAGTCTCCAACACATGCTGGTGGATCAAAGCTATGGCAGCCCCTAACACGTACATAATAAAAGTTCCCCACCTGTATACACCACTGGTGCAGAGTGTATGGGAATACACAAATGTGTGTTAGGTGCTTTCACACTTTATAGTATTGTGCTATGGATGCTGCTGATGTAAGTGGTGTGTATGAACTATTCCAGCTGCTGGGTGTCTTAATTATGGGTTTTGCAATGAGTACTGAAAGTGTGTAGCCTTTACTGTAGAGATCTACTTGCCTGTCTTGATTAATCTGTTGCCCTTTAATTCACTTTTAGACCTAGATCCCCTCCCATTATCAGACATGCATCCACCTGCCGTCTTTCTTGTTTTGTACTTTCCCTACCCAGTCATGGTGAAATGTGCCTTGTAGCTGATATACTGCATATCACCTTTGTTCTCTTTGACACTTTGCTGTTTTGTTTGCAGTATAGCCCCTCCCCTTTCCTGTTCTGCAGGTAGCTGCTTGCAGCCTTGTTAGCAGTTGTCAATGGCCCACTGCAGGCTCCTAGGTGTTAATTAGTCATTTGTACTCCAATTTCACTGCTGCAGCATTTCCTTATTTCTTTCCTATATCCTTCCTGTTTCGGCTGCAGTGCGCAACGCACATACCCATTTACTGGGTTTACGTGCGTTTTCATCTCTGTTCACATGCATACTCAGTTACCTTGTGTACTCTCAACTAAGCATAGCTATGGGCAATTCGACACACCCCTATCCTGCAGCTTTGCCTAGCTAGGGGCAGACCAATTTAGCAATGCTCCAATGTGCTTACAGCAATGGCGACACACCCCTCTCTTGATGTCATCTTTATCTCAAGGGCTCACCTCAGTGTTATAACGCTACACTGTGAGGTGCATCCTTACACCAGTGGGGAATCTGCGATTCACTATTACTCCTCTCATTTGCATGGCATTGCCTATTAATACCTCGCTACTGAGCATAACACTGTCACTGCCCCTTAGCAACCCTTGCGCCATGAGTATGGTGTAGAGCATGCCTGCCATTGACTATTATGGGGTAATCATGATATGTGTTTCATTGCAGTTTTATTCTATATTTTTATATATTCCTTGTGATCCCCTTTGCGCACTGCTACCCTGCGCTTCCACATTGCGATAGTGCGACTATATATATTAAACGTTAATTTTATATTTTGTACATGTTTTTATGCCAATGGCTATATATTTAGCCAATGGCATATATTAACATTATAATACATGTGTTTGGTTGGCTGTCATGGCTCCAATTTTATGTTTGCAAAAATGTAAACCATTTCCTACTGTTTAACTTTCTGCATGCTTACACTATGCCTGCACCACTTCCTGAATTGCTACATACCTTCATTTGCATGCTACACTGCTGCACATGGAGAAATTAGCATACAAGGCTCAGGAGTTGTGCAGGAGTAGCATACGCAGGTAGTGCACGTGGAAACAGCTCGTACCTGAATCACTCTGTGGCCATATTTGGTGTTAGAATGCCGATGCTATGCCTGCACCTGGCACAAGCTTCATAAATTCCAGGCAGTAACTATTATGTTTGTAATATTTTTTGGAAACAACTTACAATATCTCAGTATTCACTAAAATTAAACACATTCCCCAGGATTCAGTAAGCTCAGCATGGCATGCAGGAATAGTGCAAGAACTGCTGCATGCAATCTGGCTAATGAGCGATCCAGGAACGAGCTCCTGGCATGTGCACGAGCACTCCTACACTATTCCTGTACGAACACAGCTCCTGTATGCTAATTACCCCATTTGCTGGTGAAAAACATGCAAATGAGGTGAATTAGTGATCCAGGAAGCAGGCAGGTGTCTGTGCAGGAATAGTGTAACTTGCAGAAATGTATTCGGCTACTAACCGAATACATTTCTGCAAATTACAAAACGGTGGCATGACAGCTCCAAAGAAAGCATGTATTCAATGTAGTAGGCATGCCAATGCCCAAATATATGGCCATTGGCATGGGAAATAGTTGCAAAATTATGAAAAATAACTTTTTTTTGGACGATTTCTGCCATTTAAGCTTAGGGCAGGGGTGTGCAAACAGGATTGGTCCAAAAATAATGAATAAAGTTGAAAATAAGCTTTTAAACCAAAATCAGCATTCTGCCATAATAGTGAATGGCATGCATAAGACAACAATAACATGGAATAGTGGCTGCTAAGGGGAAAGGCTGAGTGTCAGTTTTGTAACCATGCATTATCAGTCAGTTTTATGCAAATGAGGGGATTGATACTGAATCACAGGTTTTCCCCTCAGTGTTAGATTGCACCCAACCATGTAGGTGCAGCAACACCATGGAATAAGCATAAGAGGTAGATGACCTCATAAGGGGGAGTGTCATGCATGTGGTAAGCTTATTGGAGCTCTGTGGCCCATGTTTGCCCTTAGCTAAGCACAGCTAAGGAAGGGGTGTGTGTCTGAGGCTCCTAGCAGTGTTTACATTGCCTAAACCAGTGTGAGTGTCATGCACTGGGTATTAAACAAATAAAATCCCACAGGTAATAGCAGGTCTATTCACATCTGAGCACTGGGTATGCACAGCTCGCATCGGGGCTTAAATGGAAGGCAATGGGAAGGGGAAACAGCAGTAGGAAGGCAACCAAGGAGAACTAGCATACCTGGCAGGTGAAATGCATATGAATCAGCCAATTACACAGGCAGCAGCCCAGCGCAGCACACTACTATAAACTATACAAACACCTTTCACTCTGTTTTTTCCCCACAAACTCTACACCACCGGTGTACACAGATGGGGAAATTTTACCTAACAAAACTAACAAATTGATAGGGGCTGCTGTTGCTCTCATACATCAATATGTGGAAGAGGCTGAGGGTGGTGAGGATGAGAATGCTGACGATCAACCTACAGTGAGGAGTAGGAGTAGAGTGTACAGACTCAGGGTAACCAACCAGGGGCTACATGAGCTGGAGATAGTGGAGCAGTATAGGGTGGACAGGGACATCCTACAGCAAATTGTTGAGCTGTGCCGGCCATACCTCACACACAGAACCAACAGAGGGGAACCCATCCCAGTGGATACCAAGGTATGTGTAGGCTTAAACATACTAGCCACAGGTACCTTCCAAAGGCCAACTGGGGATATCATGGGGATCTCACAGGCATCAGCATCCAGGGTACTCCACCAGTTCCTGGATACCATGTTAGCACAAGCCGGTAAGCACATATATTTCCTCAACACCCGTGCTATCACGACTCCACATCTGGCATATGACACAGCTGTACCAAAGATTTGCCAGTGGGGACATCCCATATGGCCACCTAGTGGGGATGCTGGTTATGCACTGGAGCCATGGCTGATGACACCCAACACCCATCAGAAATGCACATACACCCAAACAAGAACTTCATAATGAGGCACATGCACAAACCAGAATCATAATAGAGCATGTGTTTGGGATGCTCAAGTCATGGTTCCAGTGGCTGGACATATCCGGTGGAGCATCGCAGTACTCTCCAGCTACATGTACACAAATTTTCATTGCATGTGCCATGCTACACAATATGATCCTGCGGAAACAGCTGCAGCAGGAAAAGCATGGGGCAGGGCCACATAGTCACCCACCACTGCCAAGGCCATCAAAGGCACAGAGTGATTCAGAGGAGGAACACCTGAGCCTGCCCATGTAGGCAGAAGAAGGCGTGCCCAGTGTGCCCAGGCTTTGGCAAAGAGGCAACGCATAGCGCATACACTGATACGGTAGGAACCCAGGGAATGGCACCTCTCTCTGACTCACACATACAGTAAAAGGGATGCCAAACATGACACTACCTGTGCTTTACCATGTATAGGGAGTGTACCATGTGCATCGGACATAGTCAGCCCTCCAGCACCATCCTTAATATTGGCACAGCCACGAGGTAAGTCACTCTTCCTATCAATTGCTGAATGGAGTACTATGTTCTGCTAGTTGTATCTATGGTATGGATGTGAGCATGCAAGGGAATCGGGTGGCTGAATGGGATGGCAGCAGATAGTGGACACCTATATGGGCAGCTTGAAATCCATAACAAATACCAGTGTCAACAAAGTATGCAGTACTAAACAAGGTGACAAATCCCACTGCAGTACATGTGGTGGCCCAAATGTGTGTCCATAGGGCACACACATGCATGTCAGTGAGGCTCACATACCCAACAACAGCCTCAGCCAGCAGGAGAGGTGTAGATGACCATAAAGAAAGGCTGTGCTAAGGCCTCCAATTCATAGCAATGGAGAACAGCCCCCCTCCAGACCTACACAGACAGAGTACAACAGGTCTGGCAGTTGTATGTTAGTTCTGAAGGATAAAAAGTCTGAAACTGAAATGTAGGTCAATAAAACCTAAGATCTGTACTCTACTGATATGCCTCTAGTCTGCATGATAGGTCAAAATACAAAACAAAATGAAAGCCAACAGAGTACCTGAAATACCAGTACAGTCATAGCAAATGTTTACAGTTGTCAGGTGTACCCCCCCACAATCCTATCTAGAAATGCAGTAACATGTACGTGTGCATTTAATAACAGTGGAGCACATATTACCTGAGCTGGCCCAATTTACAGGATAGATTGTTGCATGTGTACAATATGCAGGGGTCTAGGTGTTAGGTTGTTGTGTGTTGTATATTGTGTGGAAGTGGTCAGCATGTAGGCATGGAGAGTTGTGTCTCGGTGGCCAATGGCCAGTACTGTCAATGCCAGGGCCATGTCCTGACAACTGCAGTGCCAACCACAATGCATCCCAGCAAGACCCAATTCAGTAGTCATTCATACTCACTGTTCAGATGGCAATATCTGTCACCATCTGAAAGATGAACATGCCATGAATGTGGGCCCAGACATACACATAGTACACAGGTATGCTCATACATAAAAATTTAACTGTCAACTGCACACACCTTTGGAATTGTACATACAGGTTAGCAGCACATTCATTGTCTGTGTAGTATGAAATACTGATGTCGTATGGCCGATCACTGGCAGACCACAAAAGGCACAGTTATGAAGTAATGAGAGACTGCCTATGTCTCTGCACAAGGCAGCATAAGGGGAAAGTCCCAGGTATATCTGTGAGTCAGCTGCAAGAAGCTTCCATATCACACATGCATTCAGCTCACCCCACCATCAGCCACAGGTTTATCACATGTCATATCCCTGCTGTTGGGAATAAGTACAGTATGACCCCCACTTCTGCATGGAAATACCCACAGAATGCAGCATGCTGAAGTGGTGTCCCATGCAGGTGTGTCCCTAGCTGTAAGCAGCACCCTACCAGCATCCAGAGCAATGGATTAATATGGACAGGAACTATTGCCATTAACACCTCGCACACTTACCCTGTCACCCCAGGAGAATCCAGTGGCTCACAGCCTAGGACTGTAGGAGTGACAGAATGCACTGGCCTGCTACAGATGACCTGCATCATTACCAAATGCCCTACAGTCCTCTGTCAAAAGCCTGTGCCTCACCCATACTGCCAATGTATGTTATCTCATGGGGTCCCAACTAACAACATAACACAGTCCACAGAACACAAATGCAAGGCCATGTTGACAAATCCCAGTAGCATGCCCATGATGTCCTACTGCATAAACTGTGGACCAACCCCTAAATACCGCTGGGATGAAGGGGCATCTATAGAGATACTTCTCAGATATTGCTTGCATAATGTTAGGAAGAGGATAGAATAACAGAGTGGGGAGTGTAAAAGCATGGATGCCATGGAGTATGTGAAGTCTGAAACTCTGATGTGTGCCCATACTACCCCTGCCTGCAAACCCAGTAATGGGTGGCTACAAACCTGCTAGTAAACCACAATGTGAAGGGGAACTGACCAGATGTATGATCCCTGCCTCTGGGTAACCTGGGTGAATCTGTACAGCTGAGAGGTATGGCCACAGCAGGATATGTCCATTCTGTTATGTCAATAGATGTACAAGCATGGGATCCTCAGACACTACAGTACCAAGGTGCTGAACCATTTACACAGACCCATAAGCAAGTGTCTGCAGCTACCCTCCAGAATGACATGAGTGTGCAAGAATATCTAGACTGCAGACCACAATACTGGACACAGCTTCATTCATCTTGTATTTCCCAGGAAATAACTGTGAGCAAATAAGATTATCTGTCAGTAGTTGATGACATAATACATCACAGTGTAAAACAGTGCATATGTCTGAATATCTCTGCTAACACCAACCATGTAACACAAGCAGCACAGACACAATAGCTACAGGATCCCACTATCTTTCGCCCATTGTGGCTCCATATTGTCAACCTACCTACAGATATCCTGCAGAAACAGGTTGCTAGCTGTAGGTGTAGAGCACAAAATCCTGCACTGGAGTACAGCCTACCTGGAATGGATTCACATACCCAATACAGAAGATCATACTGGGCATGCTCCTATACTTAGAGACATAAAGCCCATGTCTACAACAAAATACAGAAGGTCATACTGGGCATGTTCCTACACTTAGAGAAATGAAGCCCATGTCTGACAATAACAGTGGACCATACATATCTGTCAGTCACAGATGTCTGTGCACACACACCATATTGCATACCATTCATGCTTTGCACACACATTGGATAGGAATACTCACACATATCCAAAGCCAACACACTATAATAGGTCAAACATAAACACACAGAGATGTGAGGAAGAGAGAGACAGACAGTGACAAAGAGATTTCCATCATGAGGCCTGTCCCACCCATCACACATTCAATTGGCCAATATCACTTGATGTGCAGATGTCAATCACTGTAGACATTTGGTTTTGGTAGCCCTCAGCCCTATAGTGTCTGCGGTGCTTGTGATAACTGTGTAACATGATAGTACAAATCAGTATTCATCTAGCATTTATATATACCCAGTCCTGTCAAATATAAAGTTGTGTGTGACTGAGTGTTGTGTGTATGTTTCCAGAGGATTGGTTTACGGCCCATTCATGCACATTGCACTTTCCATTGCCCATGTTAGCAATCATGCTGATGTCAGTCACCTTGAAATACCCCTTTGGACAAAGGCCAGCCCTATAAACTTTGTGGTGCATCCGATAACTGTGTAATGCTATCGTGTAACATGCTAGTTAGGAAGGAGTTCTAATCCCAGGCATGACAACTGTGAAACTGTGTGTGTATGTGTGTGTAGAAATTAATGATCTTGAGGCAATTCATAGTCACTACACCTCCCATTGCCCTACTTTAGCAAGCCTGTTGATGTCAGCCACTTTGAAAAACTCCTTTGGAGAGGGGCAAGGTCTGTGGCATGTGCAATAACTGTGTAATGCTATAGTGTAACATATTAGGTAGGAGTTCTAATCCTAGACATAGTAACTGTGAATCTGTGTGTGTGTCTTTGATAATACCCAATATTATGGACATTCACACATTCTACTCTCCCCTTACCCCTCCTTTAGCACTGCTGCTGATGTTAGTCACCGCCAAAGATATCTGTGGGGAACTCTCTAACATTTAAGTTCCATGGTGAATGCTATAAATGCAGAATAATGTAGTAGCAATAACTACACAGGTATGGGTTTGAATCTCATATATGGCATGTGTTTGTATATGTGTACCCCAAAGATTTTGGCCCCATTTACACCCAGTAAACATCTCAGAGCCTGGCTTTAGCAGTCCTGCAGATATCATCCACCTTAGAAGTACATGTGGCCAACACTGAACCATGTTAGGTCAGTGGTGCATGTGGTAAATGCATAACCATAATGGTCCGTGAAGATTGTTAGATAGAGGTTTGAACCTCACCCCGGCAAGTGTAAATGTGTGCTTAGGGTAAAGTTATTTTTGAGATCTCTCACCCACTACATCACCCAATGCCAGTATTTACAAGGGCTGCTGATGTTCCTTACCTTAGACGTACCTTGGGACAACCTCCATCCTAAAAGCTATGTGGTGCATGCGATAAATGTGGTACACTATAGTAGCAATACATAGCTATGTAGGAGTTTGAATCTCAGTACTGGCAAGTGTATGTTTGTTATCAGTATCCTGTGTAGAGGTTGTTGTGTTTGTGTAATAACAGCATGCATTGTGGGTTGGGTTTTGCTAAATTATTATGCTGAGGACCTAGTATATGTCACAATGTCCACCTTACGAGGACAGCAGATGTCAAACACCAGAGAGGCTGGTGTAGACAATTTATAGCCCTACATGTGACATTATAGATTGGTGAACAATATAGGCAACCCTTCTATTACTCAGAGAACACTCTCCACCCATGTCTCATTCAAAACACACTTGGCTAGGCAACAACCACTATATTGGTAGTTCCCTGCATATTGCCTCACAGATAGTAACCACTGTTTGATTGCAGTGGACTAAATGTCTGTTGACCACAACAGTGCCACTGACATCAGAAAGTGATGTGTTACATCTCCTGACTGAGTGTGTTTTATCGAGCAAGTAAAAGGATATGGCACCCTGTTCCATCCCTGCAGTAGGCAAATAAATGCTTACAATCTCCCTTTTGCTATGTTCCCCACTGGACACCTGCAACAACTGTAGTGTCTGCAAATGTAATCCACAAAGGGAATACCATGCCTTATACACATGCCCTGTATGGACAAATGCCACTGAATACCTGTATCATGCTGTCATTGTAGGTGCAAGCATGACCTCAGTTCCATAGCCAGGTCTCACCAAATGAGATCAGGAATGCTACATCAGAAGATAACAATCTGTCCACACAACATGCCCCAGAGACCTCAAGTACACTTCCACATGTCAAAGAACATGTGTGTGGGACATGTGCACAACCCAGACACTGTCCATGTTATGGAATATAGATCACATGCATGGGAACAGTGCACATCACTGGCCACCCACAATAGTAACCCAGATGAGTGGATGGTGAATACAATACCCACCTGTGGGGACCACTCCAGGGACTACACCTTTGAGCCACACTGGAGACTATTGTCATGTGGCCTGATGCCAAGGTATTCCCTTTGCCTAGCCTTGTAGAGGCTTCAGGCCCATTCACCTACTATACACCTGTGAAGCAATGAACCTATGCATCTCAGTAGTGGCAAATTTGTGTGTGTGTGTGTGTGTGTGTGTGTGTGTGTGTGTGTGTGTGTGTGTTTGGGTGTGAGTGGAGAATAATGATTTTGAAGCCATTCACACACACTACACCTTCCATTGCCCTACTTTAGCATGCCTGCTGATGCCATTCACCTTGAAATAACCCTTTGGCCATGATTCAACCATATAAGCTCTGTGGCGCTTGCGATAACTGCTTAATACTGTAGTGTAGTAAACTAGTTAGGTAGGAGTTCTAGTTCTGATTCTGCCAACTATGATAATGTGTGTGTTTCCCCGAGAGAGAGTGTGTGTGCCTTCATTGACACCTACTTTTGTGGACATTCACACTTACTACACTTCCCTTACCCCTCCTTTAGCACTATTGCTGATGTCACTCACCTTCAAAGATACCTTTGGACAGCTTTTCAACATACAATCCCATTGGCACGTGCAAAAACTGTGTAACACTATACTAGCAATACATAGCCAGATAGGGGTTTGAAACTCAGTACTGGTAAGTGTGTGTTTGCATGTGTGTTGTCAGTATCCTGCTGGGGGTGATTGTGTAATAACAGGATCCATTGCAGTGTGGGTTTTGCTACATCATTATATTGAGGACCAATATGTCCCATTGTCCACATTACAAGGCCAACAGTTTTCAAACACAGTAGAGATTGTTGTAGACAATGCTCAGCCATAAATGTGTACAGCCATGTGCAATTACTATGTGACAGTATAGATTAGTAAACAATACATGATACGACTAGTGGTCTCCAGGTCCAACTCTTGAACAGTCACGACTGGTGTCCCACAGGACTCAGTCCTGGGAGCCCTACTGTTTGGCATATATATCTCAGATGTACAGGCAACACAGGTGGACTACGGCAGACCATGTTTGGCAATGTCTGCAAACTGGGAGCCATGATTGATAGTCCAGCTGACATGGACATCCCTCAAGGGGCCTCACAGAGAACGTCACAGGGTGCCAACGACATGGCCTCCAGCCAAGTGCCACTAACTGCATAGTCATTCCATTGTGGAACTGGCACCCACATATTAACACATGAGCGGCAGCCACTTTAATACAGACGAGGTAATGGGGTATCTGGGGACTAAGGTAGATCTTGATCTCTCCTGTGACAATCATATCTCCACAGTAGTTAGGACACCCTTCTATGTAGGCCATCTGACTACTAAAGGATTTCCATCTAGACATACTGGGGTTATAGTGCCCCTTTACTCATCACTCATCAGTCCCATCATAGAGTATAATAACCCATGTGGGATGTACCTCAGAGGACATGTCCAACAGCTAGGGGTCCACGAATGTACCTCACCAAGGGGAATACTGGCCTCCAACATTTGGCCTATGCAGCCGGACTGAATAAATTCCTGCTTTACTCAGTGGTGTCTCATTTACCCAGAGATGATCTCCACTGACCAACGCAGCCATGTCGAACTCAGGCTTGATGGATATGCTCCACCTATGGGAATCCATGTCACAGTGGGCCACACACTGTAGTGAGCTGACCTTGTCACAACAATAACCGGAAGATGCTGGAGGGACAGCTTCCTGTCACATACACTCCCCATACTTTGGAACAACATCCCTAACTACATTATACAGAGCCCCTCACTAACACTCTGCAAGAGAAACCTTGAAGGGTGGATGGGGAACAGTAGATGCACCTCAAGGATCCTGCCATTGGTTCTGCTCTACAGAGGGATGGTTAATGAATCAATGGTGTGGCAAAAGCTGACACATTTTGGCTGTCCTTATGAATGGCTTCTGGCAGTTGGCCAAGTACCTACCTATGAATCTATACATACAGTATCTGCATATGCCGATAGCTTAATTTACTGTTCAGGTGTTGACTTACCTTGTGCCAATGGCTGTTGTGTGTGCAATAGTTGAGGGCTGCCTATGTTGGATGCACACAGTAGACTGCCTATACATGACAATTTACAGGTAGTCGTGTGTGTGTGCCATCCATTTTTACTGTGTGTGCAGGTGGAGAAAGTGTCAGTCCCTAGGTGCCTACACTGTCAGTGTGTGTGCTATACACTCTCTCTTCGCCAAGGCATGGGCATACTGGGCATGCCTCCGTCTGCCTACTGGGGCTGGCTCAGGGTGTTCGTGGTCTGAGTACCTCTGTGCCTGTGGGGCCCTTGGTAATGGTGGTGGGCTGTGAGGGCCTTCACCATTCTGTCCCTGCTGCAGCTGTTTCCGCAGAACCATATTGTGTAACATGGCACACACTATGAAGTTGTGGGCACATGTGCCTGGAGAGTACTGCAGGGCTCCACCAGATATGTCCAAGCAATGAAACTGTGATTTCAGCATCCAAAACACACGCTCTATGATGATTCTAGTTTGTGCGTGTGCCTCATTATGATGTTCCTGCATGGGTGTGTGTGCATTTCTGATGGGAGTCATCATCCACGGTTCCAGTGCATAGACAGCATCCCCCACCAGATGGCCATTTGGGATGTCCCCACTGGCAAATAACTGATACAGCTGTGAGGCATGCCAGATGTGGGAGTCATGATAGCTTCCAGGCCTGCCAGCACACACATCCATGATAATGCCCTGGGCATTGCACATGACCTGGCAGTTGATGGAGGGGTATCCTTTGTGGTTTATGTAGCGTCTACCCTGTCACCGGGTGGTGACTTGATGTGTATGTGCATGCAGCCTATTGCACCCAGTACCTCCAGGTATTCTGCCACAATGTGGAAGAGACACATATTTATGGCCAACTCCTCCTGCGTTCGGGAGAAGTATATGTGCTCATTGGCATGTGGTAACATGGCATCTAGGAACTGGTGTAGTACCCTGGATGCTGATGTCTGTAAGATACCCATGATATCCCCAGTTGGTTTTTGAAAGGTACCTGTAGCTAGTATTCTCAGGCTTACACATACCTTCATATCCACTGGGATGGGTTCCCCTCTGTTTGTTCTGGCTCTGAGGCATGGCCGAAACAGCTCCAAAACTTGCTGTAGGGTGTCCCTGTCCACACTGTAATGCTCTACTATCTCCAGATCATATAGCCCCTTGTAGTTTACCCTGGGTCTGAACACTGTCCTCCTCCTCTGGTGCCTGCGGTGGTGGTGTACATCATCCTCCACACCACCTTCAGTCTCCAACACATGCTGGTGGATCAAAGCTATGGCAGCCCCTAACATGTACATAATAAAAGTTCCCCACCTGTATACACCACTGGTGCAGAGTGTATGGGAATACACAAATGTTTGTTAGGTGCTTTCACACTTTATAGTATTGTGCTATGGATGCTGCTGATGTAAGTGGTGTGTATGAACTATTCCAGCTGCTGGGTGTCTTAATTATGGGTTTTGCAATGAGTACTGAAAGTGTGTAGCCTTTACTGTAGAGATCTACTTGCCTGTCTTGATTAATCTGTTGCCCTTTAATTCACTTTTAGACCTAGATCCCCTCCCATTATCAAACATGCATCCACCTGCCGTCTTTCTTGTTTTGTACTTTCCCTACCCAGTCATGGTGAAATGTGCCTTGTAGCTGATATACTGCATATCGCCTTTGTTCTGCTTTGACACTTTGCTGTTTTGTTTGCAGTATAGCCCTTCCCCTTTCCTGTTCTGCAGGTAGCTGCTTGCAGCCTTGTTAGCAGTTGTCAATGGCCCACTCCAGGCTCCTAGGTGTTAATTAGTCATTTGTACTCCAATTTCACTGCTGCAGCATTTCCTTATTTCTTTCCTATATCCTTCCTGTTTCAGCTGCAGAGCGCAACGCGCACATCCATTTACCGGGTTTACTTGCGTTTTCATCTCCGTTCACATGCATACTCGGTTACCTTGTGTACTCTCAGCTAAGCATAGCTGTGGGCAATTCCACACACCCCTATACTGCAGCTTTGCCTAGCTAGGGGCAGACCAGTTTAGCAATGCTCCAATGTGCTTACAGCAATGGCGACACCCCTCTCTTGATGTCATCTTTATCTCAAGGGCTCACCTCAGTGTTATAACGCTACACTGTGAGGTGCATCCTTACACCAGCGGGGAATCTGTGATTCACTATTACTCCTCTCATTTGTATGGCATTGCCTATTAATACCTCGCTACTGAGCATAACACTGTCACTGCCCCTTAGCAACCCTTGCACCATGAGTATGGTGTAGAGCATGCCTGCCATTGACTATTATGGGGTAATCATGATATGTGTTTCATTGCAGTTTTATTCTATATTTTTATATATTCCTTGTGATCCCCTTTGCGCACTGCTACCCTGCTTCCACATTATAGCGACTATATATATTAAACGTTAATTTTATATTTTGTACATGTTTTTATGCCAATGGCTATATATTTAGCCAATGGCATATATTAACATTATAATACATGTGTTTGGTTGGCTGTCATGGCTCCAATTTTATGTTTGCAAAAATGTAAACCATTTCCTACTGTTTAACTTTCTGCATGCTTACACTATGCCTGCACCACTTCCTGAATTGCTACATACCTTCATTTGCATGCTACACTGCTGCACATGGGGAAATTAGCATACAAGGCTCAGGAGTTGTGCAGGAGTAGCATACGCAGGTAGTGCACGTGGAAACAGCTCGTACCTGAATCACTCTGTGGCCATATTTGGTGTTAGAATGCCGATGCTATGCCTGCACCTGGCACAAGCTTCATAAATTCCAGGCAGTAACTATTATGTTTGTAATATTTTTTGGAAACAACTTACAATATCTCAGTATTCACTAAAATTAAACACATTCCCCAGGATTCAGTAAGCTCAGCATGGCATGCAGGAATAGTGCAAGAACTGCTGCATGCAATCTGGCTAATGAGCGATACAGGAACGAGCTCCTGGCATGTGCACGAGCACTCCTACACTATTCCTGTATTTAACACAGCTCCTGTATGCTAACTACCCCATTTGCTGGTGAAAAACATGCAAATGAGGTGAATTAGTGATCCAGGAAGCAGGCAGGTGTCTGTGCAGGAATAGTGTAACTTGCAGAAATGTATTCGGCTACTAACCGAATACATTTCTGCAAATTACAAAACGGTGGCATGACAGCTCCAAAGAAAGCCTGTATTCAATGTAGTAGGCATGCCAATGCCCAAATATATGGCCATTGGCATGGGAAATAGTTGCAAAATTATGAAAAATAACTTTTTTTTGGACGATTTCTACCATTTAAGCTTAGGGCAGGGGTGTGCAAACAGGATTGGTCCAAAAATAATGAATAAAGTTGAAAATAAGCTTTTAAACCAAAATCAGCATTCTGCCATAATAGTGAATGGCATGCATAAGACAACAATAACATGGAATAGTGGCTGCTAAGGGGAAAGGCTGAGTGTCAGTTTTGTAACCATGCATTATCAGTCAGTTTTATGCAAATGAGGGGATTGATACTGAATCACAGGTTTTCCCCTCAGTGTTAGATTGCACCCAACCATGTAGGTGCAGCAACACCATGGAATAAGCATAAGAGGTAGATGACCTCATAAGGGGGAGTGTCATGCATGTGGTAAGCTTATTGGAGCTCTGTGGCCCATGTTTGCCCTTAGCTAAGCACAGCTAAGGAAGGGGTGTGTGTCTGAGGCTCCTAGCAGTGTTTACATTGCCTAAACCAGTGTGAGTGTCATGCACTGGGTATTAAACAAATAAAAACCCACAGGAAATAGCAGGTCTATTCACATCTGAGCACTGGGTATGCACAGCTCGCATCGGGGCTTAAATGGAAGGCAATGGGAAGGGGAAACAGCAGTAGGAAGGCAACCAAGGAGAACTAGCATACCTGGCAGGTGAAATGCATATGAATCAGCCAATTACACAGGCAGCAGCCCAGCGCAGCACACTACTATAAACTATAAAAACACCTTTCACTCTGTTTTTTCCCCACAAACTCTACACCACCGGTGTACACAGATGGGGAAATTTTACCTAACAAAACTAACAAATTGATAGGGGCTGCTGTTGCTCTCATACATCAATATGTGGAAGAGGCTGAGGGTGGTGAGGATGAGAATGCTGACGATCAACCTGCAGTGAGGAGTAGGAGTAGAGTGTACAGACTCAGGGTAACCAACCAGGGGCTACATGAGCTGGAGATAGTGGAGCAGTATAGGGTGGACAGGGACATCCTACAGCAAATTGTTGAGCTGTGCCGGCCATACCTCACACACAGAACCAACAGAGGGGAACCCACCCCAGTGGATACCAAGGTATGTGTAGGCTTAAACATACTAGCCACAGGTACCTTCCAAAGGCCAACTGGGGATATCATGGGGATCTCACAGGCATCAGCATCCAGGGTACACCACCAGTTCCTGGATACCATGTTAGCACAAGCCGGTAAGCACATATATTTCCTCAACACCCGTGCTATCACGACTCCACATCTAGCATATGACACAGCTGTACCAAAGATTTGCCAGTGGGGACATCCCATATGGCCACCTAGTGGGGATGCTGGTTATGCACTGGAGCCATGGCTGATGACACCCATCAGAAATGCACATACACCCAAACAAGAACTTCATAATGAGGCACATGCACAAACCAGAATCATAATAGAGCATGTGTTTGGGATGCTCAAGTCATGGTTCCAGTGGCTGGACATATCCGGTGGAGCATCGCAGTACTCTCCAGCTACATGTACACAAATTTTCATTGCATGTGCCATGCTACACAATATGATCCTGCGGAAACAGCTGCAGCAGGAAAAGCATGGGGCAGGGCCACATAGTCACCCACCACTGCCAAGGCCATCAAAGGCACAGAGTGATTCAGAGGAGGAACACCTGAGCCTGCCCATGTAGGCAGAAGAAGGCGTGCCCAGTGTGCCCAGGCTTTGGCAAAGAGGCAACGCATAGTGCATACACTGATACGGTAGGAACCCAGGGAATGGCACCTCTCTCTGACTCACACATACAGTAAAAGGGATGCCAAACATGACACTACCTGTGCTTTACCATGTATAGGGAGTGTACCATGTGCATCGGACATAGTCAGCCCTCCAGCACCATCCTTAATATTGGCACAGCCACGAGGTAAGTCACTCTTCCTATCAATTGCTGAATGGAGTACTATGTTCTGCTAGTTGTATCTATGGTATGGATGTGAGCATGCAAGGGAATCGGGTGGCTGAATGGGATGGCAGCAGATAGTGGACACCTATATGGGCAGCTTGAAATCCATAACAAATACCAGTGTCAACAAAGTATGCAGTACTAAACAAGGTGACAAATCCCACTGCAGTACATGTGGTGGCCCAAATGTGTGTCCATAGGGCACACACATGCATGTCAGTGAGGCTCACATACCCAACAACAGCCTCAGCCAGCAGGAGAGGTGTAGATGACCATAAAGAAAGGCTGTGCTAAGGCCTCCAATTCATAGCAGTGGAGAACACCCCCCCTCCAGACCTACACAGACAGACTACAACAGGTCTGGCAGTTGTATGTTAGTTCTGAAGGATAAAAAGTCTGAAACTGAAATGTAGGTCAATAAAACCTAAGATCTGTACTCTACTGTTATGCCTCTAGTCTGCATGATAGGTCAAAATACAAAACAAAATGAAAGCCAACAGAGTACCTGAAATACCAGTACAGTCATAGCAAATGTTTACAGTTGTCAGGTGTACCCCCCCACAATCCTATCTAGAAATGCAGTAACATGTACGTGTGCATTTAATAACAGTGGAGCACATATTACCTGAGCTGGCCCAATTTACAGGATAGATTGTTGCATGTGTACAATATGCAGGGGTCTAGGTGTTAGGTTGTTGTGTGTTGTATATTGTGTGGAAGTGGTCAGCATGTAGGCATGGAGAGTTGTGTCTCGGTGGCCAATGGCCAGTACTGTCAATGCCAGGGCCATGTCCTGACAACTGCAGTGCCAACCACAATGCATCCCAGCAAGACCCAATTCAGTAGTCATTCATACTCACTGTTCAGATGGCAATATCTGTCACCATCTGAAAGATGAACATGCCATGAATGTGGGCCCAGACATACACATAGTACACAGGTATGCACATACATAAAAATTTAACTGTCAACTGCACACACCTTTGGAATTGTACATACAGGTTAGCAGCACATTCATTGTCTGTGTAGTATGAAATACTGATGTCGTATGGCCGATCACTGGCAGACCACAAAAGGCACAGTTATGAAGTAATGAGAGGCTGCCTATGTCTCTGCACAAGGCAGCATAAGGGGAAAGTCCCAGGTATATCTGTGAGTCAGCTGCAAGAAGCTTCCATATCACACATGCATTCAGCTCACCCCACCATCAGCCACAGGTTTATCACATGTCATATCCCTGCTGTTGGGAATAAGTACAGTATGACCCCCACTTCTGCATGGAAATACCCACAGAATGCAGCATGCTGAAGTGGTGTCCCATGCAGGTGTGTCCCTAGCTGTAAGCAGCACCCTACCAGCATCCAGAGCAATGGATTAATATGGACAGGAACTATTGCCATTAACACCTCGCACACTTACCCTGTCACCCCAGGAGAATCCAGTGGCTCACAGCCTAGGACTGTAGGAGTGACAGAATGCACTGGCCTGCTACAGATGACCTGCATCATTACCAAATGCCCTACAGTCCTCTGTCAAAAGCCTGTGCCTCACCCATACTGCCAATGTATGTTATCTCATGGGGTCCCAACTAACAACATAACACAGTCCACAGAACACAAATGCAAGGCCATGTTGACAAATCCCAGTAGCATGCCCACGATGTCCTACTGCATAAACTGTGGACCAACCCCTAAATACCGCTGGGATGAAGGGGCATCTATAGAGATACTTCTCAGATATTGCTTGCATAATGTTAGGAAGAGGATAGAATAACAGAGTGGGGAGTGTAAAAGCATGGATGCCATGGAGTATGTGAAGTCTGAAACTCTGATGTGTGCCCATACTACCCCTGCCTGCAAACCCAGTAATGGGTGGCTACAAACCTGCTAGTAAACCACAATGTGAAGGGGAACTGACCAGATGTATGATCCCTGCCTCTGGGTAACCTGGGTGAATCTGTACAGCTGAGAGGTATGGCCACAGCAGGATATGTCCATTCTGTTATGTCAATAGATGTACAAGCATGGGATCCTCAGACACTACAGTACCAAGGTGCTGAACCATTTACACAGACCCATAAGCAAGTGTCTGCAGCTACCCCTCCAGAATGACATGAGTGTGCAAGAATATCTAGACTGCAGACCACAATACTGGACACAGCTTCATTCATCTTGTATTTCCCAGGAAATAACTGTGAGCAAATAAGATTATCTGTCAGTAGTTGATGACATAATACATCACAGTGTAAAACAGTGCATATGTCTGAATATCTCTGCTAACACCAACCATGTAACACAAGCAGCACAGACACAATAGCTACAGGATCCCACTATCTTTCGCCCATTGTGGCTCCATATTGTCAACCTACCTACAGATATCCTGCAGAAACAGGTTGCTAGCTGTAGGTGTAGAGCACAAAATCCTGCACTGGAGTACAGCCTACCTGGAATGGATTCACATACCCAATACAGAAGATCATACTGGGCATGCTCCTATACTTAGAGACATAAAGCCCATGTCTACAACAAAATACAGAAGGTCATACTGGGCATGTTCCTACACTTAGAGAAATGAAGCCCATGTCTGACAGTAACAGTGGACCATACATATCTGTCAGTCGCAGATGTCTGTGCACACACACCATATTGCATACCATTCATGCTTTGCACACACATTGGATAGGAATACTCACACATATCCAAAGCCAACACACTATAATAAGTCAAACATAAACACACAGAGATGTGAGGAAGAGAGAGACAGACAGTGACAAAGAGATTTCCATCATGAGGCCTGTCCCACCCATCACACATTCAATTGGCCAATATCACTTGATGTGCAGATGTCAATCACTGTAGACATTTGGTTTTGGTAGCCCTCAGCCCTATAGTGTCTGCGGTGCTTGTGATAACTGTGTAACATGATAGTACAAATCAGTATTCATCTAGCATTTATATACCCAGTCCTGTCAAATATGAAGTTGTGTGTGACTGAGTGTTGTGTGTATGTTTCCAGAGGAATGGTTTACAGCCCATTCATACACACTGCACTTTCCATTGCCCATGTTAGCAATCATGCTGATGTCAGTCACCTTGAAATACCCCTTTGGACAAAGGCCAGCCCTATAAACTTTGTGGTGCATCCGATAACTGTGTAATGCTATCGTGTAACATGCTAGTTAGGAAGGAGTTCTAATCCCAGGCATGACAACTGTGAAACTGTGTGTGTATGTGTGTGTAGAAATTAATGATCTTGAGGCAATTCATAGTCACTACACCTCCCATTGCCCTACTTTAGCAAGCCTGTTGATGTCAGCCACTTTGAAAAACTCCTTTGGAGAGGGGCAAGGTCTGTGGCATGTGCAATAACTGTGTAATGCTATAGTGTAACATATTAGGTAGGAGTTCTAATCCTAGACATAGTAACTGTGAATCTGTGTGTGTGTCTTTGATAATACCCAATATTATGGACATTCACACATTCTACTCTCCCCTTACCCCTCCTTTAGCACTGCTGCTGATGTTAGTCACCGCCAAAGATATCTGTGGGGAACTCCCTAACATTTAAGTTCCATGGTGAATGCTATAAATGCAGAATAATGTAGTAGCAATAACTATACAGGTATGGGTTTGAATCTCATCTATGGCATGTGTTTGTATATGTGTACCCCAAACATTTTGGCCCCATTTACACCCAGTAAACATCTCAGAGCCTGGCTTTAGCAGTCCTGCAGATATCATCCACCTTAGAAGTACATGTGGCCAACACTGAACCATGTTAGGTCAGTGGTGCATGTGGTGGTCCGTGAAGATTGTTAGATAGAGGTTTGAACCTCACCCCGGCAAGTGTAAATGTGTGCTTAGGGTAAAGTTATTTTTGAGATCTCTCACCCACTACACCACCCAATGCCAGTGTTTACAAGGGCTGCTGATGTTCCTTACCTTAGACGTACCTTGGGACAACCTCCATCCTAAAAGCTATGTGGTGCATGCGATAAATGTGGTACACTATAGTAGCAATACATAGCTATGTAGGAGTTTGAATCTCAGTACTGGCAAGTGTATGTCTGTCATCAGTATCCTGTGTAGAGGTTGTTGTGTTTGTGTAATAACAGCATGCATTGTGGGTTGGGTTTTGCTAAATTATTATGCTGAGGACCTAGTATATGTCACAATGTCCACCTTACGAGGACAGCAGATGTCAAACACCAGAGAGGCTGGTGTAGACAATCCATAGCCCTACATGTGACATTATAGATTGGTGAACAATATAGGCAACCATTTTATTACTCAGAGAACACTCTCCACCCATGTCTCATTCAAAACACACTTGGCTAGGCAACAACCACTATATTGGTAGTTCCCTGCATATTGCCTCACAGATAGTAACCACTATTTGATTGCAGTGGACTAAATGTCTGTTGACCACAACAGTGCCACTGACATCAGAAAGTGATGTGTTACATCTCCTGACTGAGTGTGTTTTATCGAGCAAGTAAAAGGATATGGCACCCTGTTCCATCCCTGCAGTAGGCAAATAA